>NC_140593.1:1240702627-1240993071 GCF_964204655.1 Triturus cristatus
AGAGACTCGTGACGTCACGCAACAGCTGGCAGTGACGCTGTTCGGTCCTGCGGTGAAACTACGGGTCCTCGGCAGTGTCAACCAGCGCGCAGGGGAAGACTTTCAAGGCAAGATTCATCCACGTGATGACATCAACTATTCACCGGAAGTATGCTAACACGTGATGGATGGATGCTTAAATGACTCTCTCCACTGGTAATGACTCAGGAGCGCGTCCCAGTCCGTTGCTACCACTGGCCCCAGGGGATATGCGGACAGGTTCAAGACTGATTTGTTTATGGCCGGGTCCAAACTGAGGTGGAAGGTGTGCAGAATAACATCGGACTGGGATGCGCCCGAGCAATGAACCAGTGGCTCCGATTAGCTCAAGCAATCCAGCCATCACCCTTTTTTGTAAACATCAACTATTTACCGACGTGTTTCAGTCAAACATTACATTTCTGTAAGACTGCATCAGGGAGAGATTAAAATATAGCATCTCTATAGCTCATGCTCTCAAAAGCATTTTTCTAAAATTCCTAATACGGGTGATATTTATCTGTGGGGGCTCACTGACGTCACTGCCAGGCCCCAGGATACACATCACTTGCTTGGACCCAGCAGTTTACCAACTTTACTCACCCACTGCAGCAGCTTAATGAATCCTTTCGGCTCCTTCACCACCCGGAACTGGCCAACGGCCACAAGCTGAAGAGAGACAGAGAGACAGAGTCAGATAAAAACAACAACCACCTGGAATAAGTCACCTGCTAAGACAGCACAGAGGGTACATGCGCCTGCGCCAGAGATGTAGCACAGTGGGTGCATGCGTCTGCCCCAGAGACCCAGCACAGTGGGTACATGTGTTTAGCACAATGGGTACATGAGCCTGCCCCAGAGACCCAGCACAGTGGGTACATGAGCCTGCCCCAGAGACCCAGCACAGTGGGTACATGTGCCTGCCCCAGAGACCCAGCACAGTGGGTACATGTGCCTGCCCCAGAGACCCAGCACAGTGGGTACATGTGCCTAGCACAGTGGGTACATGTGCCTGCCCCAGAGACCCAGCACAGTGGGTACATGTGCCTGCCCCAGAGACCCAGTACAGTGGGTACATGTGCCTGCCCCAGAGACCCAGCACAGTGGGTACATGTGCCTGCCCCAGAGATCTAGCACAGTGGGTACATGTGCCTGCCCCAGAGACCCAGCACAGTGGGTCATGCCCAACTTGAAGGTCTTAGGTGTGCGTTTCCCTCCTCTTTCTTGCTCTCCAGTTCTCCTTACTTCACTGTCCTGTACCCTTCCCTTTCAGCCTCTCTCCTCAGCCCTCCCTGACTTCTTTCTTCCTCAGCCCCGCCCTCTCTTTCAGCCTTGCTTTTTTGCTGCCCTCTCTAGCCATGCTCTCTCTCACTCCAGCCCTTCTCTCTTCCTCCCCTCTGGCCTGCTCATTTCTATCTCCAGATATCCTCCTCTCTCTTCCCCAGCCCCACCTGCGCCTCCTCCACCTTAGCCAGGGGCCCCAGCAAAGCAGATGGCTCAGTTCTTGACCATAAAATCCGCATCTTGATCTGTTTCAGATGCGTCTAAGAGGCGCGAGCCACGCAGCTTCTCAGACTATCACCATAGTAACAAGAAAGTGATGCTGAATTCAAGGGTCACTGAAAAAAAGCGCTGTGATGCGGGCAGTGTAGGCCATGTTATAGCGCTTTTGTGTGTTAGGAGGGGCAGGACAATGAACTTAACATGGGGGGGAAAGAGACTCGGCGTCAGCTCAGCATCCTGTGGTTCTGAGCTTTCAGTGACTTTCAGCCGTGCTGAACAGCAGACGTGCTGCAGACAAGGCTGTAGTGTAGGGGTGTGACCTGTAGACGTGCTGCAGACAAGGCTGTAGCGTAGGGGTGTGACTTGTAGACGTGCTGCAGACAAGGCTGTAGCGTAGGGGTGTGACTTGCAGACGTGCTGCAGACAAGGCTGTAGCGTAGGGGTGTGACTTGCAGACGTGCTGCAGACAAGGCTGTAGCGTAGGGGTGTTACTTGCAGACGTGCTGCAGACAAGGCTGTAGCGTAGGGGTGTGTCTTGCAGACGTGCTGCAGACAAGGCTGTAGCGTAGGGGTGTGACTTGCAGACGTGCTGCAGACAAGGCTGTAGCGTAGGGGTGTGACTTGTAGACGTGCTGCAGACAAGGCTGTAGTGTATTGGTGTGACCTGCAGACGTGCTGCAGACAAGGCTGTAGCGTAGGGGTGTGACCTGCAGACGTGCTGCATACAAGGCTGTAGCGTAGGGGTGTGACTTGCAGACGTGCTGCAGACAAGGCTGTAGCGTAGGGGTGTTACTTGCAGACGTGCTGCAGACAAGGCTGTAGCGTAGGGGTGTGACTTGCAGACGTGCTGCAGACAAGGCTGTAGCGTAGGGGTGTGACTTGTAGACGTGCTGCAGACAAGGCTGTAGTGTATTGGTGTGACCTGCAGACGTGCTGCATACAAGGCTGTAGCGTAGGGGTGTGACTTGCAGACGTGCTGCAGACAAGGCTGTAGCGTAGGGGTGTTACTTGCAGACGTGCTGCAGACAAGGCTGTAGTGTAGGGGTGTGACTTGCAGACGTGCTGCAGACAAGGCTGTAGTGTAGGGGTGTGACTTGCAGACGTGCTGCAGACAAGGCTGTAGTGTAGGGGTGTGACTTGCAGACGTGCTGCATACAAGGCTGTAGCGTAGGGGTGTGACTTGCAGACGTGCTGCAGACAAGGCTGTAGCGTAGGGGTGTTACTTGCAGACGTGCTGCAGACAAGGCTGTAGTGTAGGGGTGTGACTTGCAGACGTGCTGCAGACAAGGCTGTAGTGTATTGGTGTGACCTGCAGACGTGCTGCATACAAGGCTGTAGCGTAGGGGTGTGACTTGCAGACGTGCTGCAGACAAGGCTGTAGCGTAGGGGTGTTACTTGCAGACGTGCTGCAGACAAGGCTGTAGCGTAGGGGTGTGACTTGTAGACGTGCTGCAGACAAGGCTGTAGTGTATTGGTGTGACCTGCAGACGTGCTGCATATAAGGCTGTAGCGTAGGGGTGTGACTTGCAGACGTGCTGCAGACAAGGCTGTAGCGTAGGGGTGTTACTTGCAGACGTGCTGCAGACAAGGCTGTAGCGTAGGGGTGTGACTTGCAGACGTGCTGCAGACAAGGCTGTAGTGTATGGGTGTGACCTGCAGACGTGCTGCATACAAGGCTGTAGCGTAGGGGGTGTGACTTGCAGACGTGCTGCAGACAAGGCTGTAGCGTAGGGGTGTGATCTGTAGACGTGCTGCAGACAAGGCTGTAGCGTAGGGGTGTTACTTGCAGACGTGCTGCAGGCAAGGCTGTAGCGTAGGGGTGTGACCTGCAGACGTGCTGCAGACAAGGCTGTAGCGTAGGGGTGTGACCTGCAGATGTGCTGCAGACAAGGCTGTAGCGTAGGGGTGTGACCTGCAGACGTGCTGCAGACAAGGCTGTAGCGTAGGGGTGTGACTTGCAGACGTGCTGCAGACAAGGCTGTAGCGTAGGGGTGTGACCTGCAGACGTGCTGCAGACAAGGCTGTAGCGTAGTGGTGTGACCTGCAGACGTGCTGCAGACAAGGCTGTAGCGTAGGGGTGTGACCTGCAGACGTGCTGCAGACAAGGCTGTAGCGTAGGGGTGTGACCTGCAGACGTGCTGCAGACAAGGCTGTAGCGTAGGGGTGTGACTTGCAGACGCGCTGCAGACAAGGCTGTAGCGTAGGGGTGTGACTTGCAGACGTGCTGCAGACAAGGCTGTAGCGTAGGGGTGTGACCTGCAGACGTGCTGCAGACAAGGCTGTAGCGAAGGGGTGTGACCTGCAGACGTGCTGTAGACAAGGCTGTAGCGTAGGGGTGTGACTTGCAGACGTGCTGCAGACACGGCTGTAGGGTAGGGGTGTGACTTGCACGTGACAAGGCTGTAGTGTAGGGGTGTGACTTGCAGACATGCTGCAGACAAGGCTGTAGTGTAGGGGTGTGACCTGTAGACGTGCTGCAGACAAGGCTGTAGCGTAGGGGTGTGTCTTGCAGACGTGCTGCAGACAAGGCTGTAGCGTAGGGGTGTGACCTGCAGACGTGCTGCAGACAAGGCTGTAGCGTAGGGGTGTGACCTGCAGACGTGCTGCAGACACGGCTGTAGGGTAGGGGTGTGACTTGCAGACGTGCTGCAGACAAGGCTGCAGTGTAGGGGTGTGACTTGCAGACGTGCTGCAGACAAGGCTGTAGCGTAGGGGTGTGACTTGCAGACGTGCTGCAGACAAGGCTGTAGCGTAGGGGTGTGACCTGCAGACGTGCTGCAGACAAGGCTGTAGCGAAGGGGTGTGACCTGCAGACGTGCTGCAGACAAGGCTGTAGCGTAGGGGTGTGACTTGCAGACGTGCTGCAGACACGGCTGTAGGGTAGGGGTGTGACTTGCACGTGACAAGGCTGTAGTGTAGGGGTGTGACTTGCAGACATGCTGCAGACAAGGCTGTAGTGTAGGGGTGTGACCTGTAGACGTGCTGCAGACAAGGCTGTAGCGTAGGGGTGTGTCTTGCAGACGTGCTGCAGACAAGGCTGTAGCGTAGGGGTGTGACCTGCAGACGTGCTGCAGACAAGGCTGTAGCGTAGGGGTGTGACTTGCAGACGTGCTGCAGACACGGCTGTAGGGTAGGGGTGTGACTTGCAGACGTGCTGCAGACAAGGCTACAGTGTAGGGGTGTGACTTGCAGACGTGCTGCAGACAAGGCTGTAGCGAAGGGGTGTCCGCAGGTAAGAAAGTGTCGTGCAACATAGATTCAAGCTTTAGAAATGGACCCACGACCAACCGAGCGGCTATCCGGCTCTAGAGCAGCAGGCAACAGCCAGACTCCCCCGAGGACGAGCCAGGCCGTCACCCGGCAAGTCAGGGGTCCAAAAAGAACCAAAAGAACAATAGGACATTTGAAAAAAAAATATGAGGTAGAGCAAAGCGAACAATCATTGGCAATTGCAAACAAAAGTAGCCCATACAACATCACCCCCCTTCCTTCTACTGCAAAAATAAATCACGAGAGAGTATAATCATGGAACCTAGTAGGCAGCTAATGGCGGCTGGCTGCCAACAGATAAACCCTCCTGCATGACCTCCTCAGATCCAGTGATGCGTGACCCCAAGGCTCAGTAACAGCAGTTCTCTCACTCATACCTCTCACATCAAAGTCTGAGCCACGGGCTTCAAATTCAACATCAGGTGAAGAAACTCTGGGTGAACCATGATCACGAGCAACAGGACCAACAGGACCCCACAATCGACACCATAACCCAGGTCTGAGTCCCTTCCATCCCCTCCGTTACCATACACGCGCTTGGATATGTCCACTTGACTCTGTCAACCTGAGTGTGAGAAGGTGGCCTGATATATGCTGTCCACTAGTTCTAGTGGGCATCTTGTATCAGTCCAAACAACCCCTTATGGTGAATGGTTAAAGACAACCTTATGTGAAAGCTATCCTTGCGGTAGCTATGGAGAGCAGCCTTCAGGCTAAGTCTTGAAGGAATGTAAAGCAGCTTGTTTTACCAGTCTATAAAAGGACAATCACACCAGGTATATATTTAAAATATATGTATTTAGGTTAACACACACCCCTCTAGTCTCTTTATGAGACTGGAGATCGAAGTACTTAATTTACACAGGACCCCCTCACCGCCAAATCCAACCTCCACCAGGGAATGAAGGCCGTCGCCGACTGGATGGAGGACAGCCGCCTCAAACTGAACACAGACAAGACGGAAATCCTCATCCTCGGAGCCAACCCCTCCGCATGGGACGACTCTTGGTGGCCCACTTCACTGGGGTCCCCCCCGGCCCCCACCGACCACGCACGCAACCTGGGAGTCATCCTCGACTCGAAACTCTCCATGACCAAACAAGTCAACGCTGTCTCCTCCACCTGCTTCAACACCCTCCGCATGCTCCGCAAGATCTACAGATGGATCCCGACAAACACGAGGAAAACAGTCACCCAGGCCCTAGTCAGCAGCAGACTCGACTATGGAAATGCCCTCTACGCCGGAGCCCCGTCTAAGCTCATCAGCAGACTACAGAGAATCCAGAATGCCTCCGCACGCCTGATCCTCAACATCCCGTGCCGCGACCACATCACCCCCCACCTGAGGAACCTGTACTGGCTCCCCGTCGACAAAAGAATCTCCTTCAAACTCCTGATCCACGCACACAAAGCACTCCACAAAACCGGCCCAGCCTATCTCAACAGTCGACTCTCCTTCTACGTACCCAACAGGAACCTCCGATCCGCTGACTGCGCCCTGGCCACGGTCCCACACATCCGGCGAACCACATCCGGAGGCAGGTCCTCCTCCCATTGCGCCGCCAAGACCTGGAACGCCCTCCCCCTCGACATGCGACAAACCGAAGACTTGCTGTCTTTCAGGAGACAACTCAAGACCTGGCTCTTCGACCAGTAACAGCACCTCCCCCCTCCCAGCGCCTTGAAACCCTACCGGGTATGTAGTGCGCTTTACAAATTATGCGATTGATTGATTGATTGAATTTACAAGTTAGCAATCAACAGTAATAGCACAAAAACACGTTTGGGCCCTAGGGGCGTACCAAACCATATACCAAAAAAGTGGTATAAGAACCACGACTGGAACAGGCACTAGGCCTATTGCCTCTAGAATCGCTGGGACCCCAAGGAACCACCCAAGGTAGTGACACAGGGGACCCACAGGTACTGTATGCAGTGTGAAAACACAACCGCGGATTCCTATTACCTTCTATGGGCAATGTCGCGGTTGGAAATTTAAAGATTAGGGACACATCTAATCGAGTCTGGACCAAACCCTCGTGGACTTAAGAAGTTCTAGGGCTAGCACCCACGAGAGCACCGGAGTACTCGAGTTACCTCACCCAGGGAAGCCGGGTGCATAGGTGTCTTTTGGTGTCGGGTCACGTCGTCGATTTCAATGGAAGCCTGCAAAGAACTGCTGCTGCCGGGAAGAGGAGAAGTGTCCGAAGAGATCCAAGCCTGGATCTAGGATGTAAGGAACCTGAAAGCAGAGGGGACAGAGTCTGGGTCACTAGCCAGTGACCGAGGGCAGGATGGACCAATGCCCACAGATGTCGGGTGCTTCAGGTGAGTTGATGGGTGTCTAGACTCTTCAGCCACGAGGTCCAGGAGGTGTCGACGAAGTCCACGAGCCGGATTCGAACTGTCCCACAAAGTATGTTGAGTGCTGCGGTGTCGGCGACCAGAATGGACCCAACAAGCCTTGCCAACGGCAAGTCACTGGAATTTAGAGAAAGGACTGCGGTGCAGGCCAGCAAGGTCTGAGGGACTCACCCAGCGAGGGTAAGTCAGGGCATATCTGGAGCAACCAGGAAAGCCCAAGCACAAAAGGAGTTGCCTTTGTGGGGACCTGCTAGTCAACGGGCTAGCGATCGCGAAGGAGCCTCAAGCGGTCACACTTGAAGCTGGCCCATGGATCACTCGTGGAGTAGAGGCCAGCAATCTTCGATGCAGGAGGTGCTCAAAGCTGGGGCTACACAGAGCCCAAAGCCCATTTTCAAGGAGGATCAGGAAGATAGTGTTGCTGCAAAAGTTCACGGTGTCCGGGGGTCACAGTTCAACATCACCCACGATAGCCATGGGCCTCAACTTTGTTGTGGACTCAGGGTAGCCTCGGCAAAGTCTGGAAATCTACCTCTGGTGATGCAAAGACTTCGGCGTCTGGCAGGAGCGTCAGTGATGCAGACCGGTCAGTTGCTTCTTTGATGCCTGCCAAGCAGGGGAGTCACTCCTTGACCCCAAGGGAGATTTCTTCAGTCTTCTAGTTAAAGTAGAACATCGAAGGTCCAGGATATATGTAGCAGAGTTTCGTCCAGGGTTATCTAAAGTCCTAGGGGCTGGATTCCTATACATATAGTAAGTTGAGGGGATGGACTAACTATAAGGCTCCACCTATGGGTGGGCCTGGAAAGAGGGGTGGTTACACCCATTTCCTTTGTCCAGTTTCGCACCAGAGCAGGGGCAGGTAGCCCCTGCAACTGGTTTGAACTGGGCTATGCACAGGGACAGCAAACGTGCCCCCAGTGGAGGGCTTCAAAGCACCAGAGAGTGCCCCCGCCCAGCCCCAATACACATCTGCCTGTCTGGGGAGGTGGTCACACCTCCCTTCGACAGGAACCCTATTGTCCAGGCCTCCCCTGCCGGAGTTTTGGTCAGCTGCAGGAGGCCAGACCCGTGTCTGTGGCAGAGGCATCCATTTTGTGATGCCAGTGCTCAGGAAAGTCCTACCGGGTTTAGCCAGTGTGAACATGTCTATCCATCTAGAAGGGTGGAATGCTACCCCTGCTGCCAGAACTGGCGGGGGTAGTATTCCAAAGCGTTTGACACCAAACACGACATGTTTTGATGCAGCCATTCCAAAGTTAGCATTTACCGCGAGGTTATAATGCACTTAAGAGTATATGGTATGGCTGTATCACAGAACAGCCATAAGGAAGTATTTCCGAATGCTGCAGAGGGGCTCAGCTCATGCTTGGGCACCCTCTCACATAAAACCAAGCACTCTGCCTTCAGGATTGTCAAGGCCTGCCATAGGAGTGGCTTATAGATTTATATGTGTCTGTATATATGTGTGGATATAGGTAGCCTATACGACTGTAAGGGGTGCAAGCACACCCTTACCCAGGCTGCAGTAGCAGACCTGTGGTGCCATTTTGGAGTGCATATGGCCATGTCTGAACTGGGGTGGCGTGGTGAGCAAAATAACGATGGATTAAACCCAGATCTGTGACTGGGGGTGAATGTTTTGCCAATGTGCAACATTCCGTCCATCATCTTGTATGTTTTGCTGTTCGCCCTTTGTGGGAAGGGTATGCCCAGACATGGGTCCTGTGCTCACTACGCCACTGGAGTCAAGCTATCCTGGCTGAAGAGGGGTGAAACCCCGAAACCGGTCCTAGGATGCTTGATTCCGGTCCGGAGAAGACATGGCTTGGCAGTTCGGGCTGGACTGCTTCCATGAGGCACAGGGTCAAGACTGATTTGCATATGGCCATGTCTGAACTGGGGTGGCGTGGTGAGCAAAATAACGATGGATTAAACCCAGATCTGTGACTGGGGGTGAATGTTTTGCCAATGTGCAACATTCCGTCCATCATCTTGTGTGTTTTGGTGCTTCCCAGGGGTGGCATAATATATGCTGCAGCCCCTGGTAGGCCTCTGGGGTACCTATGCCCTAGGCACATAGTATACCATATACTAGGAGCTTATAAGGCACTCCAGAATCCAATTAGATATGTACCTAATGTACATGGAAACCATTTTAGAGAGGAAGCAGCTAGGCTGTGGTCCTGATTAGCTGGGCCACAGCCAGACTAAGGTCGAAAAACAGTGAAACACCAGCAAAAAGGGGGGGGGGGGTACTCATGTGAAGCAGATCCTACTCTCCTACAGTGTGTGGTCAGTCAGTCTCACTCTGGGTCTTGGGGACCTGGTGAAAAGGGGAAACAGGGCAGCAAGGCCACTCTCTGTGCTGGCCTGGTGGACCCTGAAGTCTCTTGGTGGTAGGTCTTGCTTTCTGCTTTTTAGAGTCCAGACTGGACCACCAACAAGCCTTTGTTGCTGCAACTGCTACAGGAAACAAAGGGTATTGGTGCTGGGCCGCTCCTGGGGGTCCTTGCATCTCCACACCTGGCAAGGAGACATCGGACGTCTTGGAGCATGCAGACCTATCTCCTGTTGTGCCGCTTCTTCGATGTCTTGAATTTTTTTCACAGCCCAAACGATTCCCAACGCTTCTCTTTCTATTGTACTGTAATTACTTTCAGCACCAGACAAAGGTCTAGAGGCAAACACAATGGTGTTCTTATGCCCCTCAAACCACTGTCCAAAAATGGCTCCAAGCCCCTTAAGATTGGCAACCATCGTACTAAAAGAATTACCGTTGGAGACAAATGGTTGCAATGTGGGAGCATTGACTACCAACAATTTCACCCTTTCAAAAACTACATTAACCGAGTTATTTCAGTCAAACTTCTCCCCTTTCTTAAGAAGACATCGCAAAGGTTAGACCATCAGAGCATAACCTGGCACAAATCTGGCAATCTTGTGTAATACTCACAGAGACCAAGAAATGAACGTAGAGCATCCTTGTCAGAAGGAGGTGGGGCATTCCTTCTGGCTTCAACATTACAAAACTTAGGCTTAGTTCCTTTCTCAGAAATTAGGTGCCCTAAGTAGTCAACTTCTCTTACTGGAAGTTTGCATTCACTCTGTTTCACAGTCATTCCTCTGGTTGTGTAATACCTGAATGTGCTCGTCTCTGCTTTCTGTAAAAAATCAAGATATCATCCTGAAAGGCCTGCACATGCAGCAAATCAGTGAGCAGCCCATCCATTAACTTTTGAAATACACTTACGCGGATGCAAGGCCAAATGCACCAAATGGAGTCACAAACGTAGTGAGTGACTGATTCCTCTGAGAGTTGGATCTGGGGATACACAGAGTGCAAATCAATTGTTGAAAAATACTTTGAGCTACCAATGTTGGCAATAATTTCCTGAATATGTGGGAGAGGATGACAACTAACAAGGATGTTTTGGTTGAAGGACCACAAATCCACACATAACCTGAGATCACCAGTCTTTTTCTTAGTAAATACGACTGGAGAAACCCATTCTGAAACATCAATGGGTGCAATGATTCCTTCAGTCTTGAGTTCCTCTGAAAGTAGTTTCAGGTCCTCCCTTATACTGAGCAGCACATGCCTGACCATGTGCACAACAGGCAAAGCATTTTCCTTGAGCTTTATGCAATGCTCAAAACCCAGTACCGTCTCCACAACATTCTTAAAAACTCCAGGGTAGGACGCAACCATGTTATTCACAATATCATCCTCCACATCTAGTGAAAAAAGATCAGTAGAAGGTGCTCCCAATGCAATGGGAGGGTCTTGCCCTGGGTGTAAAACAAGACCCAACTGTTAGGATGTTTCCAACCCTCTATATCTATACCGTTTACAGCCACGTACACCTTTGTACTAATGGACCATCCCAAACATTCCACAGCAGACCAGAAGAATCGCAGCAGGTCTATATCTTGTTCCCCAAATTGATATCAGAAGTGGATAAGACTGTTTTTGTTGGCCACGAATTATAAAATGTACGATCCTCTAGGATTGTAACAGGCGCTCCAGAATCCGCCATTACAGTAATTATTTTTCCATCAATAACTGATTTAACAATGGGCCCTTTGATTTTCTTCCCTGGATTGCCACAAGAACTATCAGGTATGTCCACAGTTCACAATACATTAGAATTTTTTCTTTGCTACAGTCCCGCATCTCACACTCGGGATCATCCACACTCACATTACTTATTTTGATACTTACTAAGGTTGTTGCCAAAACCAGCCTCATCCCCCCTACCTACCACTTGAAAATGTCCCATCTTGCCACAACAATTACACTTCCTACCAATCGCAGGACAAGATGGATCATTCCCTATGTGATTCTTTGAACCACAATGGAAACAAACCAATTGTCCGCTTCCTGGCTGGTTTTTCTGATATTTCTCATCACTAAACCATTTGCCACTGACCGCACAAACGACATCCTCATCGATCAAAAAATTAACTGACAGCTGAGCTTGGGCGGCATGATTCGAAAGTACCTTAGAAATAACTATCGATCTTTCAATACTTTTGGCAACATCGATAGTCTCCACTAATGTGGGATTACAACAAGTCAGCAATCGCTCTTGTATTTGTTTTGAGAAGCAATAAAAGACAAACTGGTCCCGAATGTATGTGCCAACATTTGCACCAAACTCACATTTTTCAGCCAGCACCCTTAACGTAGCAACCTAGACTCCTACAGACTCATCACGAGACGGCTTACACATTGCAAATTTAAACGCTAGATGGCTCTGAGCATTGCTTCCTCATCCGCTCCTTTGCTTCCAGGTTAACTATCCAAGTAGTATCCTCAGACACTGGCGCAGGAAAGCGAGAAACGTCATCAAAAACCCTCTGACCTGCTGCACCCAAGTGGTTCAACAGCAAAGCCATTTTCCTTGAACGAGAATACGCATCAGCGTCGATTTCAGTCAAGTAGTTTTCGACAATGCGAAGCCACTCCAAACATTCATTGTCAGGTTTCCCAGCTTTTTGCAAGAATGGTGGTGGTTGGTTGACACCTTGACTGCTGGCCAAACGTCAGAACATCTCAAAGCTGAACGAACGGGAAAACCTTTACAGACACTCAGGTAGCAGTTTCAAAGTCAGTAAAAGGTCCCTGGTTGGTAAAAATGTACAAAAGCAACGAGTGCAAAGTGGAACAAACACAATTACCACACGTTGAGGGTAAAAATAGACCCCAACGCACTGTCACACTGCATATCTGCCCTTCATGACACCTGAAAGCACTCGCAAAAGGTGGTTGAACCAGCCGTTGAATTACAGGAAAAAACAAAAATGACAGTAAGAAAGAGTCTTGAAACGTAGATTCAAACTTCGGATAGCAAAAGAGTGTCCAAGTATTTATTTTAGGAATGGACCCACGACCAACCGAGCGGCTATCGGGCTCCAGAGCAGCAGGCAACAGCCAGACTCCCCCGAGGACAAGCCAGACCGTCACCCGGCAAGTCAGGGGCCCAAAGAGAACCAAAAGAACAATAGGACATTTGAAAAGAAAACATGAGATAGAGCACAGCAAACAATCATTGGCAATTGAAACAAAAGCAGCCCATACTACAAAGACATCCACATTGACAAGGCCATTAGCTCCGGCATTGCCCACTGAGGCCTATTGGCTTTGCCAAGGCTTGTTGTTTTACTGGAGGGGGAGGAGGTCGAGGGGGTAGGGCACTAGGACAGACATGCCTCAAAGGTATTTTTTAGGATGAAGTCCCGCCCCTACCTGGCCACGCCCCTTTACACAAGGGGAATTTATTTTCAGGTTTGCAGATGAGTCCCCCAAGCCCCTCCCCGCGCATCCTTTCACCTCCACGTATTCCACACCTGCCCCCCCCCCATTTAGGCTCCGGCCTCCCCCCCCCCCCAGCCCGAGAGAGAAAAGGGGGGGTGGGCAGGTTTACTCTCGCTTCACAGACCTCAGCGTGGTCTCGTTTGCTGATGCGGAGGGGAGGAGGGGGGAGTTGAGGGGTGGAGCGGAGGGGGGCAGGGAGTGAGGGAAAGGACACTTCAAGGGGAGAGAAGGGGGGGATTCCTGGTTCTGAAGCAGCATCGTTTACAGTAAATGGAGGATCCGGTGCACCCCCCTGTCCCCCCCTCCAGCACGGTACTGTGACGCTCCATGAGTGAAGGTTCCTAACTTCCCCTCCCCCACGCCTCAAGGATCAGATCCTAACCACTGAAACCTTCGCCCTCCGAACTCACTACTAGCCCCCCCCCCCCCTCCCCCAAACACCCCTGCGGCCGAGGTCACCCTGAAGTATAGCCCAGGAAGTAGACATTGATATCTGCCCCCGCCCCCCCCCCTCCCCGAGACATCCCGTCTTCTCTCCCATGATGCTCTCTGTTCTGGTGCAGGGCTCTTGCGCTTGCCAGAGTCGGAAGGACTCCATGCCCAGGATCACACCTTGTAGCCGCCCATTTATATTCCATGGGGGCCATTTCCGGCGCCAAAGCTCCCTGCCCAAGATAGGCCCTCGCAGGATGTTTGGCGTGTTTGCACTCTACGAGGCGCTGTGCTGTGTCCTGCAGGGTTGGCCGTGCTGGGCCTGCAGGAAGCAGACGGTAAGTGCGTTCACAAGGGGGCAGCCAGGCTATAGGCCCCGGGCCCCGATATTGTCAGGGCCCACATTGCCACTGCGGAGTCTGTTTGTGTAACGTGCAAGGAGGCTTATGCGTGGTACCCCCGCCACCTAGGGGAACCAACTGGCATTGGTGCAAATTCAGGACGGTGAGTGTAAAAATTCAGGACAAAGGGTCAAAATTCAGGACACAAATTACGGACAGGAGGTCAAAATTCAGGACAAAACTTCAGGACAATAGGTACGTTTTACAGACACATCAGAGGAGGTCGCGCAATAGTATATAAGTAAGCCCAGCCATATCCAAACATATTCAACCATTTGCAAACCTATCCATCATGTATCCTTCCATCTATCATTTCACTCATCCATCCCTTCATCCATCCTTTCACTCATCCATCCATTATTCATCCATCCACCTACCCTTTCACCCTATCCATCTGTACACTCATCCATCCACTCTTCTACCCATCATCCATTCACTCATCCATCCAGCCATTTACCCTTTCACCCATCCAGCCATCCTTTCACTTATTTATCCATCCATCCACCCAGTCACTCATCATTCCACCCATCCACCCTTTCAGTCATCCATCCATCCTCCATTTCTCTCTCCATCGACCCTTTCACTTAGCCATCTTTCCTTCCATCCACCCACCCATTCATCTATTCATCCACTGACCCTATCACTCATCCATCCTTTCTCTCATCCATTTATCCTTTCACTCCTTCACTCATCTATTCATCCTTTTGTCTACGTACCCTCCCTTTGACTCACTCATCCATCCTTACATCCACCCTTTCACTCATCCCTCCATCCATTCACCCTTGCACTTATCAATTCATCAATCCATCCATAATTTCACTTATCCACCCACACACTCACTCATCATCCACCTTTTCACTCATTCATCCTTTCACTCATCCATCCACCCTTTTACCCATCCAGCTAACCTTCCACCCATACATCCAGCTATTTACCTTCTCTCATCCATCCTTCCACTCACTCATCAATCCATCTATCCTGTCTCATTACCCATCTATTCAATCTTTCATTCATCCATTCACCCTTTCACTAATTCATCCAGCCATCCACCCATCCCTTCACTTACTCACTTGCCCACCTTTTCATATTAATTTTGAGCTGGGCCTTTTTGAGAAGAGGCCCATCAAGAACTTCACCCTCGCTGCAGGAGCCATTCCAGGACTGGGACATAAGCCACCCAGGGCGGAGACAGGATCCACCACAGGGGGGACAGGAGCCATCACAGGAGGGGGGGACAGGAGCCACCACATGGGGGGACAGTAGCCATCACGGGGGGGGGCAGGAGCCATCACAGGAGGGGGAACAGGATCCACAAGGGTGGGCACAGGGGTGGGCATGCAGTATTCTAGTATCATCTTGATCTCTTCCAGGGTGGGGTAGGGCTCCTCACCCCCTCCTGGACAAGACAACGATAAGACAGGCTCTCTTTCCAAAATCTTAGTTTTTCCATCCCCCACTGTGATGTACAGTACTTAAAGGAAATACTCCAAGAGAACTGATGTAACTGATTGTCCTCCATACTTTGTTAATCAGTGTGGGTGCGATTGCGCCATTTCTTAATTTTATTACATTATAGACTGCATGTTTGAAGAACCGAGGTTTTCTTACAATTTAGTGACAGTAATTAAGCTCTGTGGAGAGAACCACGTGCTGCCTCGGGGTAATCAGGGCCGGTTCTAGGATGTTTGGGGCCCTGGACAGAAAGGTTCAGGGCTGTTTGCATCTGAATAGATGCCCCTGCGCCTGAAGCTGCAGCCCCTCACTCTGTCACCTTCATGCACTTCTTAACAGCTCATCAAGGGCTGAAGGTGTGAGGGTTGCCTTCCCGCTGTGCCTCTCCAATTCTGCTGGGTATCTAAGCTTTGGTACTGCATCGGAGTCTGTTACACCCGACCTCAACAGCATCGGAGTCAAGAAGGAGGTGGGTGGAAGCTGTGCCGGCTTTAGGGTGGTGCGACCGGTGCCCGGATAAAATTACGGACAAATGGCGTCCGTTAAAGAATCCTTCACGGACAACGGACAGACGGCCGAAATTACTGACTGTCCGTGAAATTTACGGACGGTTGGTCACCCTGCCGCCACCACTAATGTATGTGCTATTATGTAGCGCCACATGACCCGAGGGGGGTGGAGCGCTTTACACAAGCAGCACTTTACATGCAGGGCACAAGTCCTAAAAAAATAAGTGGGGAGACTAACCTAGTTAGGCAGTATGCAAGTGACATCATACGGCGCGTGACATCACAGTGCGCGACATCGCACATGGCATTACAAGAATTGACATCATAGAAAGTGTCATCACAAGCCATGACTTTACAGGAAGTGACATCACAAGAAGTGACATCAGATCTAAAGTAGTATCCTCAGACACCGGCGCAGGAAAGCGAGGAAGGTCATCAAAAACCCTCTGACCTGCTGCACCCAAGTGGTTCAACAGCAAAGCCATTTTCCTTGAAGGAGAATACGCATCAGCGTCGATTTCAGTCAAGTAGTTTTCGACAATGCGAAGCCACTCCAAACATTCAATGTCAGGTTTCCCAGCTTTTTGCAAGAATGGTGGTGGTTGGTTGACACCTTGACTGCTGGCCAAATGTCAGAACATCTCAAAGCTGAACGAACAGGAAAACCTTTACAGACACTCAGGTAGCAGTTTCAAAGTCAGTAAAAGGTCCCTGGTTGGTAAAAATGTACAAAAGCAACGAGTGCAAAGTGGAACAAACACAATTACCACACATTGAGGGTAAAAATAGGCCCCAACGCACTGTCACACTGCATATCTGCCCTTCATGACACCTGAAAGCACTCGCAAAAGATGGTTGAACCAGCCGTTGAATTACAGGAAAAAACAAAAATGACAGTAAGAAAGAGTCTTGAAACTTAGATTCAAACTTCGGATAGCAAAAGAGTGTCCAAGTATTTATTTTAGGAATGGACCCACGACCAACCGAGCGGCTATCGGGCTCCAGAGCAGCAGGCAACAGCCAGACTCCCCCGAGGACAAGCCAGACCGTCACCCGGCAAGTCAGGGGCCCAAAGAGAACCAAAAGAACAATAGGACATTTGAAAAGAAAACATGAGATAGAGCACAGCAAACAATCATTGGCAATTGAAACAAAAGCAGCCCATACTACAAAGACATCCACATTGACAAGGCCATTAGCTCCGGCATTGCCCACTGAGGCCTATTGGCTTTGCCAAGGCTTGTTGTTTTACTGGAGGGGGAGGAGGTCGAGGGGGTAGGGCACTAGGACAGACAGGCCTCAAAGGTATTTCTTAGCATGAAGACCTGGCCACGCCCCTTTCCACAAGGGGAATTTATTTTCAGGTTTGCAGATGAGTCCCCCAAGCCCCTCCCCGCGCATCCTTTCACCTCCACGTATTCCACACCTGCCCCCCCATTTAGGCTCCGGCCTCCCCCCCCCCCAGCCCGAGAGAGAAAAGGGGGGTAGATTTGCTCCCCCTTCACAGACCTCAGCGTGGTCTCGTTTGCTGATGCGGAGGGGGGGAGGGGGGAGTTGAGGGGTGGAGCGGAGGGGGGCAGGGAGTGAGGGAAAGGACACTTCAAGGGGAGAGAAGGGGGGGATTCCTGGTTCTGAAGCAGCATCGTTTACAGTAAATGGAGGATCCGGTGCACCCCCTGCCCCCCCCCTCCAGCACGGTACTGTGACACTCCATGAGTGCAGGTTCCTAACTTCACCCTCCCCCCTCCCCCACGCCTCGTGGATCAGATCCTAACCACTGAAACCTTCGCCCTCCGAACTCCCTACTAGTCCCCCCCCCCCCAAACACCCCCGTGGCCAAGGTCACCCTGAAGTATAGCCCAGGAAGTATTTATTTATTTATTTATTTTACCCAAAGGTGTCAAAGCGCTATACAATAGAACCAGTTACATTACATGAGAGAAATGTTACAAAATAGAACGTACAAAAATAGCAGGACACAGAATCAAACACAGCAGGCAAGAGGAATACAATATCATACACAGCAAGCATGGAATGTACAAAAAATAAATAAATATAACAAATTTACAATGACTAACAAACTTCCTGGCGGGGTCTGAGAATGAAGGAATTAGGGCCCGATTCACAGAACTAACTTAAGACAAAATCCTAAACTTACTACCATTTTCGTATTCACAGAAGGCACTTACTCATTTGGGTATTCACAGAAGTTAGGACTCCTAACTTTAGGACTCCTAAATGCCTTCTGTGAATACCGAATGTCTTAAAATTAGGATTTTTCTCAGTTTAGTAGTAGTATAGTTAGGACTCCTAACTTTAGGACTCCTAAATGCCTTCTGTGAATACCGAAAGTCTTGAAATTAGGATTTTTCTCAATTTAGTAGTAGTAAAGTTAGGACTCCTAACTTTAGGACTCCTAAATGCCTTCTGTGAATTCCGAAAGTCTTAAAATTAGGATTTTTCTCAATTTAGTAGTAGTAAAGTTAGGAGTCCTAACTTTAGGACTACTAAATGCCTTCTGTGAATACCGAAAGCCTTAAAATTAGGATTTTTCTCAGTTTAGTAGTAGTAAAGTTAGTAGTCCTAACTTTAGGACTCCTAAATTGAGAAAAATTCTAATTTTAAGACTTTCGGTATTCACAGAAGGCATTTAGGAGTCCTAAAGTTAGGACTCCTAACTTCTGTGAATACCGAAATGAGTAAGTGCGTTCTGTGAATACCAAAATGAGTAAGTGCCTTTTGTGAATACCAAAATGGTAGTAAGTTTAGGATTTTGTCTTAAGTTAGTTCTGTGAATCGGGCCCAGTGTTCTGAAAGTGTCTTTGGAATAGAAGAGATTTGAGGTCAGCTTTGAAGATCCGGATGGAGGTGGTGGCACGGAGCAAAGGAGGAAGCGAGTGCTAGATTCTCACCGCACTACCTGAGAACGATTGAGCCATCAATTTTTCCCTTTTGAAGGAGGGGGGCTCAAGCAGGAACTTTTCCGCATTTCGAGAAGGTCTCAAGCCTCCAGAGAGTTTCAGTTTATTCGCCAGGTAGCGAGGGGAGGAGGAGTGCAAGGCTTTGTGGGTGAGGCAAGCCGTTTTGTAAATAGCTCTAGCCTCGATGGGAAGCCATCGGAGAGAAGACAGGTAGGAGTGAAGTGATCACTTCGTTTGGATCCTGAAACGAAGCAAGCTGCTGAATGGAGGACGGATTTAAGGGGGGAGAGGTGAGATTTGGGGAGGCCAGTCAGAAGAGAATTACAATAATCCAGTCTAGAGAGAACTGGCGATTGGACCAATGTTTTTAGGTCTTTCTCTGGGAAGAGCCGACGAATCCCCCACAGAAGGCGCAGCTGATAACATGCGTTCTTGGCAATGGAGTTGATGTGTGAGATTAGGTTGAGTCTTTTGTCAAGTATGACACCTAGGGATTTAGCGCAGTCGACAATGATGGGTTTACTGTTGAGTAAATTCAGCTGAGCCATCCAGGATTGAACAAGCGGCGGGGAGAGAGAGGTAGATAGGAGGAGGAATTCAGTTTTGGAGGGATTGAGAATGAGTTGGTGAACCAACATCCAGTTGTGAATAGAGTTGAGAGTAGAGTTGAGTAGTGAGAGATCTTGAGAGGAAGACACCTTGAGGTAGGTTTGGGTGTCATCTGCATAGAGGGGGTAATGGATCCCAGATTTGCTTAGGAGGTTCCCTAATGGTGCCAGATAGAGATTAAACAGAGTGGGTGCAAGGATGGAACCTTGAGGGACGCCTTGACCAATCACCAGTGGAGACGAGAGACTGTTCGCTATCTTGATCATTTGGGATCTGTCTGAGAGGAATGAGGCAAACCATTTAAGCACTGTGCCTTCCACGCCCATTCTCTGTTGAAGAGTGTTAAGGAGGGTGTTGTGATTAACAGTGTCAAAGGCTGCAGATAGGTCAAGAAGAATCAGAAGGCACGATTCCCCCGAATCGAGTATATGCAGCGCATCATCGATCACTCGCAGCAGGGCTGTTTCAGTGCTGCAATTTTGAATAAAGCCAGACTGGAACACGTCAAGGAAATTATTGTCCATAATGTGTTGGGAAAGTTGTTTTGCAACACATTTGTCTGTGATCTTAGAAAGAAAAGGGATATTGGTGATGGGGCAGAAGTTATTGAGGTTGTTCGCATCTGCAGAGTTTTTTTTTAGAAGGGGGTAACCTGTCCTATTTTGAGGACAGCTGGGAGGGATCCTTTACTGAGGAAGAGATTAACTAGCCTGGTCCAATAAGAGAGAGTATTGGTATAGAAATCAATGGCGATGACACTAGGTATGGGGTCAGAAGAATGGTTGGAGTGTTTGGTTTCGAGGATGCATTTGAGGAGGTCATCTTCCGAGATGGCGGCAAAGTTCTGCCAAGTGACTACGGATTTTCGCTCCTCAATGGGGGTGGGGTGGGTGACCTGATCCACCAGTGATTTGACCTTTTCATCAAAGAATATAGCGAATTCAGTTGCTTTCTTTGAAGCATCCTCAGGATTAATTGTTTGGGGAGAACAGTTTGGATTTTTGATAAGGTCGAAAAGTTTTTTGGGTCTGTTTTTAGCTGAGTCGAGGAGGGATCTGAAATGTGATGCTTTTTCATGGAAGATGTGCTTGTGGTATTCGGATCTTGCTGAACGTAAAAGAGAGAGATTGGAGGTGGATGGAGATTGTCTCCAATGTTTCTCCAAGATTCTAAGGTTTTTCCTTTCGTCATAGAGAGCTTTATTGAACCAAGGTGCTGAGGGGGTGGGTCTTTTCCTTTTGCTTTGGAGTGGAGCGACATTGTCGATTTCGACTGCAAGGATTGAGAGGCAATGGGGAGTGAGATCGTTGACATCCGCGTTAGGGTCTAGACTAGGAAGTGAACGCATAGTAGAAGCACACAAAGTCTCAAGATCAATATTTTTAGTGTTGCGGAACCAGGTAGAAGCCCTTTTAGGTTGGCCGAGAGTTATAATGTGCGAGCGGTGAAAACGGAAGGGAATGAGGAAATGGTCTGACCAGTCTACAAGGATAGGGGGAGCAATGGTAAGCTGGTCTGGTTTAGAAATAACAAGGTCCAGAATTGAGCCCTTGGCGTGTGTAATTTCCGAGCAGTGTTGGACAAGATCGTTAGCTGAGAGAAAGGTTGCAAGCTTGTTGGCAGCCGAGTCTTCTTATTGGAGTATTGGGGAGATGCAGGGTGGGGAGGGTAGGCGGGAGGTAAAGCAGATGAGGTAAGGGGGGATCAAGTTGGGAAGGGGGCAGAATGGGAAAGGAGGGAGCAAGAGAAGTGGGAGATAAAGGGTAGACCTGTGACTCCCGGGAGAGCGGTCTTAAGGAATGTATGGGGGTCATGGGGGGAGAAAGGGAGAAAGAAGACAAGCAAGAAGAAGAAGAATCGAGAGCTATTGTAGTCGTGGGGGTGGGACGAAGGGAGTGGAAGAGGTGGTCAAAGAGAGAGAGAGACAGGAGTCTGTAGCTTGGATCATGACAGTGCCATTATTATAAAGTGTAATGGTGAGAGAGCCATTAAAGCAAGCGAAGGGAGAAATTTTTAACCGCTTCCCATGTGTGAAAGAAGAGGAGGAGGAGACGTTGAAGGAATTGAAGAAGCTGGTGGACCAGAAAGGGATGTCGTGAGTGAAGAAAATGAAGTCATTTTTGATCTTCCCTAGACGCCCATTATGGAATTTGTCAACAAAGAGGGAATCTGGAAATTGTTCAATGGTGTTATGCTTGAACTTTTTTGCTGCGGCTTTGGACAGATTAGGGGGATAAATTACTTTGAAGCAGTTAATTCCAGACTTAATTTGAATAGAAGCCATGATAAGGAGATGAGGTGATGGCGTGGTGAGGGGGGTAGAAAAAGGGGCCACTAGGGTAGCGATAGTGCAAAGAAGTATAATAAGAGGGGGGCGCATATTCCGGAAATCGAGTGAAAATAAACCAACAGGAGTGAGGTCAGATCAGGACCAAAAGGAGATACCTAACGAGGCTAAAAATAGGCAGGAAGGTAGAGGGGAGAAGCAGCATCTGAGTATTTTAGGGGAAACCAGTGGTCAATGCACGAGTGTCATTAGTGGAGATCTCAATAATTTCAATATGTTGGAATGTTGTGAGTTGTCATATTCGAGATAGCCGCCACAGTACGAGGATAGACCATTCCTCATTCTATTTCCATGGACCATTCCACTAGTAGGAAATAATGATGAATGAATGTTGCCCAATCCAAGATGGCCGCTATAGATTGACCATAGGTAATTCCTCTTTCTATTTCGAAAGACCACTTTGATATGCTTGTGTACCTCTTCTATTTCTAATAGTGGAAGAGGAGGCACAAAATGGGTTGCCCTATTCAAGATGGCCACCATAGATTGAAAGAACATAACTCCATGCCCAGGATCACACCTTGTAGCCGCCCATTTATATTCCATGGGGGCCATTTCCGGCGCCAAAGCTCCCTGCCCAAGATAGGCCCTCGCAGGATGTTTGGCGTGTTTACACCCTACGAGGCGCTGTTCTGTGTCCTGCAGGGTTGGCCGTGCTGGGGCTGCAGGCAGCACACGGTAAGTGCGTTCACAAGGGGGCAGCCAGGCTATAGGCCCCGGGCCCTGATATTGTCAGGGCCCACATTGCCACTGCGGAATCGGTTTGTGTAACGTGCAAGGAGGCTTATGCGTGGTACCCCCGCCACCACTAATGTATGTGCTATTATGTAGCGCCACATGACCCGAGGGTGGTGGAGCGCTTTACACAAGCAGCACTTTACATGCAGGGCACAAGTCCTAAAAAAAGAAGTGGGGAGACTAGCCTAGTTAGGCAGTATGCAAGTGACATCATACGGCGCGTGACATCACGGTGCAGAACATCACTGCGCACGACATCACAGGAATTGACATCACAGAAAGTGGCATCACAAGCCATGACTTTACAGGAAGTGGCATCACAAGACGTGGCATCAGATCTAAAGCCCTCACATATGTTTAGCAGGTCTATCGTGTGTACGTTTGAGCGCAGTGCGAGGGTAATAGCGCAGTGAGCTCTTGAAGAGGATCTGTGACGTCTACACCCTGCAATCCCCCAGTTTTATGTATCACATCCTGTACATTCATTTACAACGTATATAATTTATTGTACATGTTCTATGCACGTGTTGATGTAAAGCGCTCTGACACCCTGCATTGGGATGAGTAGCGCTATACAAGATAAAACAGTGGTACTTAAATTATTTCAACGCCTCCCCAGGGGAAGTAACCTCTATAGAAATACAATTTTCTTGAAGTAAATACTGGGAAAGACCAACACATCTGACATTCCTACAGCCCATGCATCTCTCCTCAACAGGGCCCGAAGGAAGTGAAACTCTGCCTCTCTTGAGTATGTGTGAAGGGCTAACAAGGTGTGAGCCTTTGTTTCCCTCTGCTGCATTTGCATCAGGTGTGAGGCTCCTGACTGCTCGCAGCCAGGAGACTGGAACACAAGGAGGCCTGATGACCCCTCAGATGGGGCTTTTGTTATGGGCCCAGCAGGAGTCTTAAAGAAGAAAGCCCACACCCTGCCTGCACCTCGTTGCTTGTTGCAGATGGAAAGCAGACAACATGCAGGCGCTGCTGAAAGTGTCCTGGTGTTTGCAAATGACACCAGGACCACTTCAGCACATTTTTCAGTGGGGCCCAAATTCCTGGCAGGGTGGGTGGCGTTCACCCTGTGAAAAAAGTGTGCCAATGTCGTCCACCCGCGTGAACCCCCGACTCATGCACTGCTTACATATGCCTCAGAGGTTCTCCAGGCTTTATGTACTGGGGACAGAAGGCAGACCGGGACAGACTTACAAAGGTGTGATAAGATTTAAATTGCAGAGGACCCCCAAAGCAAGGCTGAGGGGTCCCTCCTGGGGCACCGAGACCAGGTCACATGTTCAAGAGATAGAGGGGGGAGAGGGCGAGAGTACCAAGGGGGTGGCAGAGGAGGGCCGGCTGCACCGAGGTGTGCACGCGTTGAGTAGAAGCCGTCTAGGGGCAGCAGTGAGTGGAGGGAGCAGAGGGCCTCAGGGAGATATCACTCGAAGAGAAGCACTTTCAGGTGGGTCTGGAGTGAGTTCTTGGTGAGTGACCCACACTCCTGTGGACTGGGCCATGGAGGCATCCTTTTCAAATGCCGGGAGTTCAAGAGGCAAGGTGCCAGCTCTAGGCGCAGATCTGCTCCTGCCAGGTCTCTTTGGCTCTCAAGCCTGGCATCATGAGCCAGAGGGGTGAAGGTCCAAGCTCTCAGATCTCTTTGGCTCGGGAGCCTGGCATCGTGGGCTGGAGGGGGCAAGGTGCCAGCTCTCAAGTCTCTTTGGCTTGGGAACCTGGCATCGTGGGCTGGATGGGGCCAGGTGCCAGCTCTCAGGTCTCTTTGGCTCGGGAGCATGGCATCGTGGGCTGGAGGGGGCCAGGTGCTAGCTCTCAGGTCTCTTTGGCTCGGGAGCCTGATATCGTGGGCCACAGTGGGTAAGGTACCAGCTCTCATGTCTCTTTGGCTCGGGCCTGGAATCGTGGGCTGGAGGGGGCCGGGTGCCAGCTCTCAGCTCCCTTGGCTCAGGAGCCTGGCATCGTGGGCTGGAGGGGGCCAGGTGCTAGCTTTCAGGTCTCTTTGGCTCTGGAGTCTGGAGGGGGCAAGGTGCCAGCTCCCAGGTCATATTTGGCTCAACAGCCTGGCAGTGTGGGCTGAGGGAGCCAGGTACCAGCTCTCAGGTCTCTTTGGCTCGGGAGCCTGGCATCATGGGCTAGAGGGGGCCAGGTGCCAGCGCTACGGTCTCTTTGGCTCAGGAGCCTGGCTTCGTGAGTCGGAGGAGGCCAGGTACCAGTTCTCAGGTCTCTTTGGCTCAGGAGCCTGATATCGTGGGCCATAGTGGGTAAAGTACCAGCTCTCATGACTCTTTAGCCCTGGGCCTGGCATTGTGGGCTGGAGGAGGCCGGGTGCCAGCTCTCAGGTCTCTTTGGCTCAGGAGCCTGGCATCATGGGCTGGAGGGGGCCAGGTGCCAGCGCTAAGGTCTCTTTGGCTCGGGAGCCTGGCTTCGTGGGTCGGAAGAGGCCAGGTACCAGTTCTCAGTTCTCTTTGGCTCGGGAGCCTGATATCGTGGGCCATAGTGGGTAAGGTACCAGCTCTCATGTCTCTTTGGCTCGGGCCTGGCATCATGGGCTGGAGGGGACCGGGTGCCAGCTCTCAGGTCCTTTGGCTCAGAAGCCTGGCATCGTGAGCGGGCAAGGTGCCAGATCTCAGGTCCCTTGGCTCAGGAGACTGGCATCGTGAGGAAGGAGGGGGCAAGGTGCCAGCTCTCAGGTCTCTTTGGCTCGGGCCTGGCATTGTGGGCCGGAGTGGGCAAGGTGCCTGCTCTCTGGTCTCTCTCGTTCGGGAGCCTGGCAGGCAGTGCAGTAAATGACAGCATCCCTCAGATACTAGTCCCACGCAGCACAAGAAGTGCAGTAAACCAAAGCACAATCAGACACCAGTTCCACGCAGCACAGGCAGTGCAGTAAACCAATGCACCATCAGACACCGGTTCCAGGCAGCACTGGCAGTGCAGTAAACCAATGCACCTGTCAGACACCGGTTCCAGGCAGCACTGGCAGTGCAGTAAACCAATGCACCTGTCAGACACCGGTTCCAGGCAGCACTGGCAGTGCAGTAAGCCAACGCACCGGCAAGACACTGGTCCCAGGCAGTGCAGTAAAAGAAAGCATCCGTCTGATACAAGTCCCACACAGCGTAGGCGTGCAGTAAACAAAAACACCAGTTAGATACCGGTCACACACAGCAAAGTCAGTGCAGTAAACCAAAGCACCTGTCAGATACAGTTCCCACGCAGCACAGGCAGTGCAGTAAACAAAAGCACCCATCAGATACCAAGCACAGGCAGTTCACTAAACCAAAGCACCCTTTAGAAACCTGTCTCGCACAGCACAGGAAGCACAGTAAACAAGAGCACCCGTCAGACACCAGTCACAGGCAGCGCAGTAAACAAGAGCACCCGTCAGACACCAGTCCCAGGCAGCGCAGTAAACAAGAGCACCCGTCAGACACAGGTCTCAGGCAGGGCAGTAAACAAGAGCACCCATCGGACACCGGTCCCAGGCAGCGCAGTAAAGAAGAGCACCCATCAGACACCGGTCTCAGGCAGCACAGTATACAAGAGCACCCATCAGACACCAGTCCCAGGCAGCGCAGTAAACAAGAGCACCCATCAGACACCTGTCTCAGGCAGGGCAGTAAACAAGAGCACCCGTCAGACACTGGTCCCAGGCAGGGCAGTAAACAAGAGCACCCATCAGACACTGGTCTCAGGCAGCACAGTAAACAAGAGCACCTGTCAGACACCAGTCCCAGGCAGCGCAGTAAACAAGAGCATCCATCAGACACCTGTCTCAGGCAGGGCAGTAAACAAGAGCACCCATCAGACACCGGTCCCAGGCAGGGCAGTAAACAAGAGCACCCATCAGACACCGGTCTCAGGCAGCACAGTAAACAAGAGCACCTGTCAGACACCAGTCCCAGGCAGCGCAGTAAACAAGAGCACCCATCAGACACCTGTCTCAGGCAGGGCAGTAAACAAGAGCACCCATCAGACACCGGTCCCAGGCAGTGCAGTAAACAAGAGCACCCGTCAGACACCAGTCCCAGGCAGTGCAGTAAACAAGAGTGTAGGAGAGTAGGATCTGCTTCACATGGGTACCCCCACTTTTTGCTGGTGTTTCACTGTTTTTCGACTTTAGTCTGGCTGGGGCCCTGCTATCCAGGACCCCAGCCTAGCTGCTTCCTCTCTGAATTGATTCCCTGTACCTCAGGTACACCACAGATTGGATTCTGGGGTGCCCTTATAAGTCCCTAGTATATGGTATACTATGTACCCAGGGCATAGGTACCCCAGAGGCCTACCAAGGGCTGAAGCATGTATTATGCCACCCTTGGGAAGCCTTCCAAAATGACACCACAGGTGTGCTACTGCAGCCTGAGTAAGGTGGTGCATGCACCCCTTACTGAGATATAGGTTCATTATATCTCACCCTATCACTGCACATATAAACCTATCAGTCACCCCTATGGCAGGCCTTATCAATCATGAAGGCAGGGTGCTTGGTTTTGTGTGAGAGGGTGCCCATGCATGAGCAGAGCCCCTCTGCAGCCTTCGGAATCTATTCTCTGGGGTTGTCTGTGATGCAGGCTGACCATATACTCATAAGTGCATTATAACCTCGCGGTAAATGCTAACTTTGGGATGGCTGAACGGAAACCTGTCATGTTTGGTGTCAAACACCTTGGAATCATACCTCCACAACAGTAACTGGTGTGGGAGTATGATCTCACCCTTCTAGAGGGAGAGACATGACAGCACCGGTATACCCGGTACCAGCTAACAGAGCCCTGGCATCACAAAATGGATGCTGCCAGCCACAGACACAAGTCTGGCCTCCTGCTGCTGACTGAAACTCTGGCAGGGGAGGCCTGGACAATAGGTTTCCTGTCACAGGGAAGTGTTACCACTTCCCAGACAGGCCTTAGTGGATTGGGGCAGGGTGGGTGCACTCCAAGAGTGCTTTGAAGTCCTGCACTGGGGGCACATTTGGTGTCCCTGTGCACAGTCCAGTTCAAACCGGTTGCAGGGGCTACCAGCCCCTGCTCTGGTGCGAAACTGGACAAAGGAAATGGGTGTAGCCACCCCTCTTTCCAAACCCTCCCATAGATGAATCCCCAGAGTTAGTCCAACCCCTTCCTTGGGTATAAAGAAGGAACCCCTGACTACATGACTTTAGATTACACCTGGGAGAAACTCTGCTACAGAAATCCCAGAACTTCGATGATCTACATGACTAGATGACTGAAGAATCTCCCTTGGAGTAAAGGAGTTACTCCCCTGCTTGGCAGGCACCAAAGACACATCTGTCTGGTCTGCATCTCCGAAGCTCCCGCCAGACACTGAAGACTTTGCAACACAGGAGGTGGGTTTCCAGACTTCCAAGAGGCTGACCCGAGTTCCCAGCAAAACTGAGACCCGTAGCCCTCGTGGGTACCGTGGAACCGGAACCCCTGGACACCTTGCACATTTGCAAGAGCATCAGCTTCTCGACGTCTTTTGAGGCTGTGCATTGGGTTACTTGTAGCCCAGACACTGAGCACCTTTTCCACCGAAGATTGCTGGCCCACACTCCACGAGTGTTCCGTGAGTCCGCCTTTGTGTGTTCGCTTGAGGCTCTTTCGCAATCCCTGGTCCTTCTACTGGTGGGTCCCTGTGAAGGCAACTCTTACTTCTATTGGGCTTCCTTGGTTGCTCCAGACATGCCCTGACTCTCCATTGCTTGGGAAGTCCCCTGGACCTTGCTGGTCCACACCGAAGTATCTTTACTCTTCCTGCGTGGTTGCTGTTGCCAAGGCTTGTTGTGTCCAATCCGGGCACCGACGCAGCAGCACTTAACATCCTTTGTGGGACAGCTCGAATCCAGCTCTTGGTCATCGTCGATGCCTCCTGGTCCTCGTGGCTGAAGAGTCAAGCTTCCCCTCTTCTCACCTGAAGCAGCCGACATCGGTGGGCATTCGACTATCGTGCCCCTGGTCACTGGCAAGTGACCCAGACTCTGTCCCCTCTGCTTTCAGGTTCTTCACATCTTCGATCCAGGCTTGGATCACCTCGGACACTTCTCATCTTCCCGGCGGCAGCACTTTTCAGCAAGCTGCCATTGAAAACGATGACGCGACCCAACACCATTTGACACCTATGCACCCGGCTTCCCTGGGTGGGGTAACACGAGTACTCCGGTGCTTCCGTGGGTGTTGGCCCTAGAACCATCTAAGTCCAAAAGGGTTTGTTCCTAGTCCACTCCTAAGTGTCCCTAAACTTTAAAATTATAACCGCGACTCTCCCCATAGAAGCTAATGGGAGCTCGCAGCTGTGTTCTCACACTGCACACGTCCCCCGTGGGTCTCCAGTGTCACTATCTTGGGTGGTTACTTGGGGTCCCAGCGATTCTACAGGCTCCAAGCCTTGTGTCCAGTCAAGTCGTGGGTCTTATACCACTTTCTTAATATATGGTTTGGTTCGCCCCTAGGGCCTATCGTATATTGTGCTAATTTACTGTGATATTTGAAGTGTAACTTAAGTGCTTTTGCCTCTAGCCTCATAAAGAGAATAGAGGGGTGTGTGTTTAGTAATAAATACTTATATTTTAAATATATACCTGGTGTGGTCTCCTTTCATTTGATCATTCAAGAGATTATAGACTGGTAAAACAAGCTGCTTTACACTCCTTCAAGACTTAGCCTGAAGGCTGCTCTCCATAGCTACCACTAGGATAGCTTTCAATAAAGGTTGTCTTTAACCTATCACCATAAGGGGTTGTTTGGACTGGTGCAAGGTGCTCACTATAACTAGTGAACAGTATATACCAGGCCAACTTCTCACAAAGAGCACCCGTCAGACGCCGGTCTCAGGCAGGGCAGTAAACAAGAGCACCCGTCAGACACCGGTCTCAGGCAGTGCAATCAACAAGAGCACCCGTCAGACACCGGTCGCAGGCAGCACAGTAAACAAGAGCACCCGTCAGACACCGGTCCCCGGCAGCGCAGTTAACAGGAGCACCGGTCAGATACCGATCTCAGGCAGGGCAGTAAACTAGAGCACCTGTCAGATACCGGTCGCAGGCAGCGCAGTAAACAAGAGCACCCGTCAGACACCGATCTCAGGCAGGGCAGTAAACAAGAGCACCCGTCATACGCTGGTCTCAGGCAGGGCAGTAAACAAGAGCACCCGTCAGACACCGGTCTCAGGCAGGGCAGTAAACAAGAGCACCTGTCAGACACCAGTCCCAGGTAGCGCAGTAAACAAGAGCACCCGTCAGACACCGGTCTCAGGCAGGGCAGTAAACAAGAGCACCCGTCAGACACCGGTCCCCGGCAGCGCAGTAAACAGGAGCACCGGTCAGATACCGGTCTCAGGCAGGGCAGTAAACAGGAGCACCGGTCAGATACCGGTCGCAGGCAGGGCAGTAAACAGGAGCACCCGTCAGACACCGGTCGCAGGCAGGGCAGTAAACAGGAGCACCCGTCAGACACCGGTCCCCGGCAGCGCAGTTAACAGGAGCACCCATCAGACACCGGACCCCGGCAGCGCAGTAAACAAGAGCACCGGTTAGACACCGGTCGCAGGCAGCGCAGTAAACAGGAGCACCCGTCAGACACCGGTCCCCGGCAGCGCAGTAAACAGGAGCACCTGTCAGATACCGGTCTCAGGCAGGGCAGTAAACAAGAGCACCCGTCGGACACCGGTCTCAGGCAGCACAGTAAACAAGAGCACCCGTCAGACACCGGTCCCCGGCAGCGCAGTAAACAGGAGCACCGGTCAGATACCGGTCTCAGGCAGGGCAGTAAACAGGAGCACCGGTCAGATACCGGTCGCAGGCAGGGCAGTAAACAGGAGCACCCGTCAGACACCGGTCGCAGGCAGGGCAGTAAACAGGAGCACCCGTCAGACACCGGTCCCCGGCAGCGCAGTTAACAGGAGCACCCATCAGACACCGGACCCCGGCAGCGCAGTAAACAAGAGCACCGGTTAGACACCGGTCGCAGGCAGCGCAGTAAACAGGAGCACCCGTCAGACACCGGTCCCCGGCAGCGCAGTAAACAGGAGCACCTGTCAGATACCGGTCTCAGGCAGGGCAGTAAACAAGAGCACCCGTCAGACACCGGTCTCAGGCAGGGCAGTAAACAAGAGCACCCGTCAGACACCGGTCCCCGGCAGCGCAGTAAACAGGAGCACCGGTCAGATACCGGTCTCAGGCAGGGCAGTAAACAGGAGCACCGGTCAGATACCGGTCGCAGGCAGGGCAGTAAACAGGAGCACCCGTCAGACACCGGTCGCAGGCAGGGCAGTAAACAGGAGCACCCGTCAGACACCAGTCCCCGGCAGCGCAGTTAACAGGAGCACCCATCAGACACCGGACCCCGGCAGCGCAGTAAACAAGAGCACCGGTTAGACACCGGTCGCAGGCAGCGCAGTAAACAGGAGCACCCGTCAGACACCGGTCCCCGGCAGCGCAGTTAACAGGAGCACCCATCAGACACCGGTCCCCGTCAGCGCAGTAAACAAGAGCATCGGTTAGACACCGGTCGCAGGCAGCGCAGTAAACAGGAGCACCCGTCAGACACCGGTCCCCGGCAGCGCAGTAAACAGGAGCACCTGTCAGATACCGGTCGCAGGCAGCGCAGTAAACAGGAGCACCCTTCAGACACCGGTCCCCGGCAGCGCAGTAAACAGGAGCACCTGTCAGATACCGGTCGCAGGCAGCGCAGTAAACAAGAGCACCCGTCAGACACCGGTCCCCGGCAGCGCAGTTAACAGGAGCACCCGTCAGACACCGGTCCCCGGCAGCGCAGTTAACAGGAGCACCCATCAGACACCGGTCCCCGGCAGCGCAGTAAACAAGAGCATCGGTTAGACACCGGTCGCAGGCAGCGCAGTAAACAGGAGCACCCGTCAGACACCGGTCCCCGGCAGCGCAGTAAACAGGAGCACCGGTCAGATACCGGTCGCAGGCAGGGCAGTAAACAGGAGCACCCGTCAGACACCGGTCGCAGGCAGGGCAGTAAACAGGAGCACCCGTCAGACACCGGTCCCCGGCAGCGCAGTTAACAGGAGCACCCATCAGACACCGGACCCCGGCAGCGCAGTAAACAAGAGCACCCGTCAGACACCAGTCCCAGGCAGCGCAGTAAACAAGAGCATCGGTTAGACACCGGTCGCAGGCAGCGCAGTAAACAAGAGCATCGGTTAGACACCGGTCGCAGGCAGCGCAGTAAACAGGAGCACCCGTCAGACACTGGTCCCCGGCAGCGCAGTAAACAGGAGCACCTGTCAGATACCGGTCGCAGGCAGCACAAGCAGTGCAGTAAACCAAAGTAGCCAACAGCACCCTACGCCTTAATGGTGCTGACGGATGAGCTCCTCCCACGTGGGTAGAAAGGTGGTCGGACCATTAGTCTTTCTGCTTTTCTGGCACAGGCCATCTGGAGGCTGCTTGCATAGAGGTAAGACAAAATGAATGAATGAATGATTGTGTTTATTTGTAAAGCGCAGCATTTACTCCAAGGAGCATCTTGGCGCTAGAAGAAAGGACCTAGGAGCTCTGTGGTAGGGAAAGGTTAAGTTAACACATGAAATATGCGTCAGATGAGAGGTAGCACAGTGTGGTCTGAGGCAGCAAAGAACCAGGTTTTTAGCATTTTTTTTAACATCGGTTCAGATTGTGCGAGTCTTAACTGTGAGGGCGACGGGGTTCCAGGCGTTTGTTCCCAGTCTACTTGTCAATGTGCAGTGCAGAGCGACAAAAACTGCTTCCTACATTGTCCCACTGTCCATGCGGAGATGCTTCCGGGCCGGTGCTCGCACCGCCTAGGGCCACCTGATGCAGAATCCCTGTTTTGCCCAGAGCAGGAACAGGAGTGCAGAAAACCAAAAAACTCCCTCCATAGGCACAGGCTCAAAAGGTGAGGCGCCAGTCCACTGCACCACGTGCAGCCTGCGTGTTCACGCAGCCACTTTTAATGCTTCTCTGGCGCTGGCAGAGACAGGGGATGTTTGTTGCAGGGTTGGACCCAGATGCAGGCTGAGCAGGGAAGAGGGTTGTCAGTGACCCCACTATAGTTGCAGAGTGTGTGAAGGAGTAAAAGGTGCATAATACATTCTGAGTTGTTCTGACCAGAGGGACCCACATGATGTTAGGCCCAGGGACCCCAACATTCTTAAGATGTCCCTGCTCTCAGTCATGTGGCCCAGATGGGATGGACATTGGCAGAGTGTCAGGTTTTCCCAGCCTGGTGTCTTACCTAGATGGAAAATAGCATGGGGTTCGGACTTTGAACCCAGAGCAGGCCCAGGATATGGTTTGCCAGAACACTCAGGCCTTCTCAGACAGGTGGACCAGGGCCGTTACTCTCCCACTGTTGGCACCTAAAAGCAAGGTTTGAGGAATTACCCTGGGCCACCAAGACCAAGTGTCCGGTTCAGTGTAGGGCTGAGCTGGCGATGAGGCAGGGGTGCTCCATGCTGGGTCAAGTCTAAGGTCCAGCAAGGTCTCCCCTACAATGAATCATTTTTGGGCTTCATTCAAGGTAAAATAACGGGTGGTAGGTCCACGGGCACGTGGTAAGAGTATCAAAGCTTCTCCCCAGATGGAAGACCCTTGTTTTCAGACCCCACTCATCCCTGGGGTATGGCTCAGGCCCTGAGAGCGAGTTTGGGACCACACCTTGGACCACCTATGGAGAAGCCGTGGTCAAGGCGTAGAAGGATCCCGCAGCTGGGGGGGCGCTAGGTGGCTAAACTATCGGAGTACTGTGACAACAGAGACCCAAAATTGTAAAGTGACGGCATTCCTGTGGTCTGGGTGGGAAACAATAATGGGTACCTGCGAATAATGTATACCAATAAGAACATTGCATACTTAATGCCTGCCTTTTGATATCTTTCTGTTATTTTCTGTATGTCTGGGACTGACATCCTTCTGTAGAGACCTGTTTTGTATGGTACAAAATCATAAATAAAGTTAAAAAAAAAAAAAGGATCCTGCAGCTGCTGTTTGGATGCGCTGATGTTATTTCATTCTCTATCCTAGAAGTCTAAGGTCGATCCAACGACTACGATCAAATCTAGACCCAATCCCAGCGAGGGAGGCAGAAGAAGGGCATGGTCAGACATTGATGGATTTCAAAGGACATCTTAGAGTCCAGAGGTAGAACCAGGCCCTCCTGATACACAGAGCGCAAATATGTGCTTACCAGGAGATGCTGAGCACAGGCTCAGGAGTGCCAGCGTGCCCCAGGGGATGTTGTGGGTACTGGTCACCTGTGCACCATCCAGGCAGAGCCTGTGCCTCAGATACAACACAGCAGGATAGCACCGGCTACCAAAGCTACCTTCTCATGGAAGAATGAGCCGACCAAACTGCTACAGATGGACAAGTCAAAGTGGATTCCGCGGGCCTCCCTGTGCTATGAAACAATATTTGAGGTCAAGCAAGGTTGGCCCAGTGATTATTAGACCTGATGACGGTAAATCTATCATTGAAAAAAATGGAAGCAGGCCAAAAACCTCTAGAGTGACCAACAGATGGCAGACATCTATGATGACCTTCAGATGGCAAAATGTTAAGATGGCCAACGGATGGCAGACATTTATGATGGCCTACAGATGCCAAAACTCTAAGATGGCCAACAGATGGCAGGCCTCTATGATGGTCTACAGATGGCAAAACTCTAAGGTGAGCAACAGATGACAAAACTCTAAGATGACCAACAGATGGCAGACCTCTATGATGACCTACAGATGGCACAACTCTACGATGAGCAACAGATGACAAAACTCTAAGAGGAACAACAGATGGCAGACCTCTATGATGACCTACAGATGACAAAACTCTAAGAGGAACAACAGATGGCAGACCTCTATGATGACCTACAGATGGCACAACTCTACAATGACAAATGGATGACAAAACTCTAAGCTAACCAACAGACAGATCACCTTTCAACGACCTACTGATGACAAAACTCTAAAATGACATGCAGATACAAAACTCTATGATGAGTAACAGATGGCAGACCTCTTCCATGACGTACAGCTGGGAAAGCTCTATGGTGGCCAACAGATGACAAATACTACAGTGACCAACAGATGGCAACGTTCTATGATGACCTAAAGAAGAAAAACTCTATGATGAACAACAGATAACAGACCTCTGTAATGACCTACAGAAGGCAAAACTCTATGTTGACCAACCCATGTCAGACTTCTATGATGAACAACGGATGGCAAAACTCTATGGAGACCAACCCACGAGAGACATCGATGATGACCAATGGATGGCAAAACTCTATGGTGACCACCTCACGAGAGACATCTGTGATGACCAATGGATGGCAAAACTCAATGGAGACCAAACCACAAGAGACATCGATGATGACCAATGGATGGCAAAACTCTATGGTGACCAGCCCATGAGAGACATCGATGATGACCAATGGATGGCAAAACTCTATGGTGACCAGCCCATGAGAGACATCTGTGATGACCAACGGATGGCAAAACTCTATGGAGACCAAACCACAAGAGACATCGATGATGACCAATGGATGGCAAAACTCTATGGTGACCAGCCCATGAGAGACATCTGTGATGACCAATGGATGGCAAAACTCTATGGTGACCACCTCATGAGAGACATCTGTGATGTCCAATGGATTGCAAAACTCTATGGTGACCAACCCACGAGAGACAGCGAAGATGACCAACGGATGGCAAAACTCTATGGTATCTAACAGAGGACAGACTACAATGCTGATCAACATATGCTAAAACTCTTTGTTGACCAACATATGACAGACCTCTACAATAACCACCATTTGGCAAAACTCCATATTGCCAAACAAATAAAAAAATACTACACTGAAAAACCGGCGAAAGACCTCGATGGTAACCAAGTGGTAGCAAAACTCTAGGGTGACCAAGAGTGTGCAGAACCCTTTCATACCCTAACCATATAGGCAGTTAGAGGGCAAAATCTATCATAACCTCTGAATGTCCCTCAAATTCCTATTAGGTTGGTTGACTCAAATAGACTTCATGTTAATAGGGCAAAAGACCATTAGGAAACTGATTGTTCAATGCCTCAAGGGCTCCCCTCTTTCTCAGGGTTGTAGCCCGCACTGGTAACCGTCTTTATGTTAGGAGGTGTCCTCTGAGGAAGCATGCTGCCCTCTGGGTGGGTGAGGGCATTGGTCTATTAACAACAAGACTGAGCCACCCAGCGAAATAGGAGCTTTAGAGACATTTAGAGGTTATCATAGACTTCCCATGGGTACTTCTTTGTGGTTAGGTTATATATTTGGGAGGCTGTCCTCAGCTGCCCTCTTCCCTCCTAATTCCCCCTTTGTTTTAGGAAAACCCTATAAGAGCCAACAGATGACAGACATCCATGATGGCCGACAACTGACAAAACTCTACTATGACAAACAGATGGTAAAACTCTAGTGACAACAGATGACAGACCTCTGCAATGACCACAAGATGACAAAACTCTACAGGGACTATCAGAGGACAGACCTCTATGGTCACAAAGGCTCTACCAAAGACCAGTCGAAGGCAAACTTATATGATGACCAACAGATGTCACAACTCTTTGATGATGAACCGATTGCAAAACTCAACAGGGACAACAGATCTCTGTGACGTCCAACAGATGGCACAATCTATGATGACCAACAGATTTCAAAGCTCTGTGATGACCAACAGATGGCACAACTCTATCATGACCAACAAATTACAATCCTCTGTGATGACCGGCAGATGGCACAACTCTATGATGACCAGCAGATTACAAACCTCTGTGATAACCAGCAGATGGCACAACTCTATGATGACCAACAAATTACAATCCTCTGTGATGACCAGCAGATGGCACAACTCTATGATGACCAGCAGATTACAAACCTCTGTGATGACCAACAGATGGCACAATCTATGATGATCAACAGATTACAAACCTCTGTGATGACCAACAGATGGCACAACTCAATGATGACCAACAGATTACAAACCTCTGTGATGACCAACAGATGGCACAATCTATGATGACCAACAGATGGCACAACTCAATGATGACCAACAAATTACAAACCTCTGTGATGACCAACAGATGGCACAATCTATGATGATCAACAGATTACAAACCTCTGTGATGACCAGCAGATTGTAAAACCCTACAGTGACCAATAGTTGGCAGAAACATTTCAGTAAGCAAGAGACAGCAGAACAACGGATTCCATTGCAGGATATTTACTGGAGAGCAGGGGCAGGGATTGCTCCCCTAGTTTAGGGAGACAACCGCATGTGGCACTCCCACCGTCAACACCCAATGTAATGCGCACATTAACCCAGCACAGGTTAAACTCACGTCCTCAACGGCAGGTCGACAGAAGCTGTAGAAATAACACCTTGTGCAGTGTTGTTATCCTCATGCATGGCAAAGATCAAAATTCTCAGGCCAATAAAGCCCCTTGTCCACACTCTCAACCCAAGACCGAACCGGCCCCCAAATGCAGAAATCATCAGATCTCAATTCAAGCACAAGACGTGCTCACACCTTAAAATCCCATGCACAAGTCCAACTCCAAAGACAACAGCAAACCTCCCTTTAACTCCTTAGTGTGAACCTCAACACTATACAGGCTTCAACCAGACTGCAACACCAAGCACACACTGGCCCCAATCTGCCCCCACACACAACAAACTCCACACCTGCCACCGTGCAAACCTCATCTAATGTGAATCAGAAACAGGACACAGGTTCATATCTGCAGTGTAGGAGGGAGTGGAGCGGACACAACATAGGAAGGTTCACTGAGGTGTATCCGTGGTGCATCTTACATCATCTGAAACTCTAGCAACCCTAGCAGTAAAGGCCTGCCCCCCCCCCCCCCCGGACTCGAGGATGCAGAACTCAAAGCATGACGTACAGAGCTCAGCAGACATGTAAACAGCCATAGGATCTACAAACACAAGCATCATTGAGTATAGAGTCAGGCAACAGGGAAAACTGCATCAAGGAACACCCACAAATAGACAAGTAAAGAGAATAATACATGTGTTCGGAGCACTGGTCCCGCTGTTCATGCAGTGCGGAACAATAAGCCATGACGTGGCGAGTACCTATGGAGGGAGGTCAGTCATGACGCATCATGTACCTATGGAGGGAGGTCAGTCATGATGCATCATGTACCTATGGAGGGAGGTCAGTTATGATGCATCAAGTACCTGTGGAGGGAGGTCAGTCATGATGCATCAAGTACCTATGGAGGTAGGTCAGTCATGATGCATCAAGTACCTATGGAGGGAGGTCAGTCATGATGCATCAAGTACCTATGGAGGTAGGTCAGTCATGATGCATCAAGTACCTATGGAGGGAAGTTAGTCATGATGCATCAAGTACCTATGGTGGGAGGTCAGTCATGATGCATCAAGTACCTATGGTGGGAGGTCAGTCATGATGCATCAAGTACCTATGGAGGGAGGTCAGTCATGATGCATCAAGTACCTATGGTGGGAGGTCAGTCATGATGCATCAAGTACCTATGGAGTGAAGTCAGTCATGATGCATCAAGTACCTATGGAGGTAGGTCAGTCATGATGCATCAAGTACCTATGGAGGGAAGTTAGTCATGATGCATCAAGTACCTATGGTGGGAGGTCAGTCATGATGCATCAAGTACCTATGGTGGGAGGTCAGTCATGATGCATCAAGTACCTATGGAGGGAGGTCAGTCATGATGCATCAAGTACCTATGGTGGGAGGTCAGTCATGATGCATCAAGTACCTATGGAGGTAGGTCAGTCATGATGCATCAAGTACCTATGGTGGGAGGTCAGTCATGATGCATCAAGTACCTATGGTGGGAGGTCAGTCATGATGCATCAAGTACCTATGGAGTGAAGTCAGTCATGATGCATCAAGTACCTATGGAGGTAGGTCAGTCATGATGCATCAAGTACCTATGGAGGGAGGTCAGTCATGATGCATCAAGTACCTATGGAGGTAGGTCAGTCATGATGCATCAAGTACCTATGGAGGTAGGTCAGTCATGATGCATCAAGTACCTATGGAGGGAGGTCAGTCATGATGCATCAAGTACCTATGGAGGTAGGTCAGTCATGATGCATCAAGTACCTATGGAGGGAAGTTAGTCATGATGCATCAAGTACCTATGGTGGGAGGTCAGTCATGATGCATCAAGTTCCTATGGTGGGAGGTCAGTCATGATGCATCAAGTACCTATGGAGGGAGGTCAGTCATGATGCATCAAGTACCTATGGTGGGAGGTCAGTCATGATGCATCAAGTACCTATGGAGTGAAGTCAGTCATGATGCATCAAGTACCTATGGAGGTAGGTCAGTCATGATGCATCAAGTACCTATGGAGGGAAGTTAGTCATGATGCATCAAGTACCTATGGTGGGAGGTCAGTCATGATGCATCAAGTACCTATGGTGGGAGGTCAGTCATGATACATCAAGTACCTATGGAGGGAGGTCAGTCATGATGCATCAAGTACCTATGGTGGGAGGTCAGTCATGATGCATCAAGTACCTATGGAGTGAAGTCAGTCGTGATGCATCAAGTACCTATGGAGGGAGGTCAGTCATGATGCATCAAGTACCTATGGTGGGAGGTCAGTCATGATGCATCAAGTACCTATGGTGGGAGGTCAGTCATGATGCATCAAGTACCTATGGAGTGAAGTCAGTCATGATGCATCAAGTACCTATGGAGGTAGGTCAGTCATGATGCATCAAGTACCTATGGAGGGAGGTCAGTCATGATGCATCAAGTACCTATGGAGGTAGGTCAGTCATGATGCATCAAGTACCTATGGAGGGAAGTTAGTCATGATGCATCAAGTACCTATGGTGGGAGGTCAGTCATGATGCATCAAGTACCTATGGAGGGAGGTCAGTCATGATGCATCAAGTACCTATGGTGGGAGGTCAGTCATGATGCATCAAGTACCTATGGAGGGAAGTCAGTCATGATGCATCAAGTACCCATGGTGGGAGGTCAGTCATGATGCTTCAAGTACCTATGGAGGGAAGTCAGTCATGATGCATCAAGTACTTATGGAAGGAGGTCAGTCATGATGCATCAAGTACCTATGGTGGGAGGTCAGTCATGATGCATCAAGTACCTATGGAGGGAGGTCAGTCATGATGCATCAAATACCTATGGAGGGAGGTCAGTCATGATGCATCAAGTACCTATGGTGGGAGGTCAGTTATGATGCATCAAGTACCTATGGAGGGAGGTCAGTCATGATGCATCAAGTACCTATGATGGAGGTCAGTCATGATGCATCAAGTACCTATGGTGGGAGGTCAGTCATGATGCATCAAGTACCTATGGTGGGAGGTCAGTCATAGAAAGCGGGGCTACTGCAGTATGTACTAATGTTGCTGCATGTCAGCTGGTCCCTTCGGTACGTATCATTGTGAGGGGGCTTGAGCTGCCTGGTTCCAACTCTTCAGCTTGCCATATTCATCTGATGAGTCACCGCATAGGCCATGAATTGACTAGCTGCAACGCATGCCTGCGGTCTCCAGTAAGGATTGGAAGGGACACAGAATACCTCCTTCCTACAGCTCACCCACCGTGGACAGCATCCCATCTACATAGAAGTCACCCACTGTGGACAGCACCCCACCTACACAGAGCTCACCCACTGTGGACAGCACCCCACCTACATACTGCTCACTAACGTGGACAGCACCCCACCTACCTAGACCTCACCAAATGAGGACAGCACCCCACCTACATAGAGCTCACCCACAGTGGACAGCTGCTCACCTACATAGAGGTCACCCACTGTGAACAAAAATCCACCTACAAAGAGCTCACACACCGAGGACGGCACCCCACCTACATAGAGCTCTTCCACCATGGACAGCTCCCCTCCTTCTTACAGCTCACTCTCTGTGGGCAGTAGCCCACCTTCAGAGAGCTCACCCACCATGAACAGCCCCCCACCTACATAGACCACACCCACCATGGACAGCACCCTACCTGCATAGAGCTCATCCCACCTACATACCTCACTCTCTATGGGCAGCACCCCACCTACATACAGCTCACCCACCATGGATAGCATCCCTCCTTCCTAGAGCTCACCCACCATGGACAGCATCCTTCCTTCCTAGAGCTCAGCCATCGTGGACAGCACCCCACCTACATTGAGCTTACCCACTATGGACAGTATCCCACCCACATAGAGCTCACTCTCCATGGACAGCATCCCACCTACATACAGCTCACCCACCGTGGACAACATCCCACCTACCTAGAGCTCACCCACCATGGACATCACCCCACATACACAAGGCTCACCCACTGTGCACAGCACCCCACCTACATACAGCTCACCCACTGTGGACAGCACCCCACCTACATAGAGCTTACCCACCATGGACAGCACCCCACCTACATACAGGTCACCCACTGTGGACAGCACCCCTCCTTTATAGAGCTCACCCACCATGGACAGCACCCCATCTACATTGAGCTCACCCACTGTGGACAGCACCCCACCTACATAAAGCTCACCCACTGTGGACAACACCCCACCTACATAGAGTTCACCCACCATGGACAGCACTCCTCCTTCATAGAGCTCACCTACCGTGGGCATCGCCCCATCTACATAGAGCTCACACACCGAGGACAGCAACCCACCTTCATAGAGGTCTCCCACCATGGACAGCTCCCCTCCTTCATACAGCTCACCCTCTGTGGACAGTAGCCCACCTACATAGACCTCACCCACCATGGACAGCACCCCCCCTACATAGAGCTCATCCCACCTACATAGCTCACTCTCCATGGACAGCACCCCACCTACATACAGCTCACCCACCGTGGACAGCATCCCTCCTTCCTAGAGCTCACCCATCATGGACAGCACCCCACCTACATACAACTCACCCACCATGGACAGCCCCCTATCTACATTGAGCTCACCCCCTGTGGACAGCACCCCATCTACATAGAGCTCACCCACTGTGGACAGCACCCCACCTACATAGAGTTCACCCACTGTGGACAGACTCCCACTTACATAGAGTTCACCCACTGTGGACAGCACCCCACATACACGCTCACCTGAGATTTTGAAAAGAGAAAGGGGTTTCCCCAGTTCACCCTCAGCCCCGAAGGTGTTCTGAAGGCATCTAGGACTCTCAAGGCATCTAGGACTCTCATTACCCCTGCAAATTGTGTGAGGGTTCTCTCAGCAGGGCGTCATCTGCATACAAGGAGACCATAGGAAACCCTGCTTTAAGCCCACTCCTCATTCCTGCGTGTGCTCTTCAAGTAGGGCCCCTGTCTCGTGCCCATTTGGATGAGAGTGGGCACCCCTGTCTCGTTCCCCTTTGGATGAGAGCAGGCAACCCTGTCTCACACCCCTTTGGATGAGAGTGGGCACCCCTGTGTCATGCCCCTTTGGATGAGAGCATGTACACCTGTCTTGTGCCCCTTTGGATGAAACCGGGCACCCCTGTCTTGTGCCTTTTGGATGAGTCCGGGCACCTCTATTTTGTGCCCTTTGGATGACAGCGGGCACCCTTGCCTCGTGCCCCTTTGGATGAGAATGGATACTCCTGTCTGTCTTGTGCTATTTGGATGAGTGCTGGCACCCCTGTCTCATGCCCCCTTGAATGAGAGCGGGCACCCCTGTCTTGTGCCCCTTTAGATGAGAGCAGGCCCCCTCGTCTCGTGCCCCTTTAGATGAAAGCAGGCACCCCAGTCTTGTGCCCCTTTGGATGAGCGCGGACTGTCCTGTCTCATGCCCCTTTGGTGAGTGCTGGCACCCCTGTCTCATGCCCCCTTGAATGAGAGCAATCACCCCTGTCTTGTGCCCCTTTAGATAAGCAGTCACCCCTGTCTTGTGCCCCTTTAGATGAGAGCAGGCCCCCTCGTCTCGTGCCCCTTTAGATGAAAGCAGGCACCCCAGTCTTGTGCCCCTTTGGATGAGCGCGGACTGTCCTGTCTCATGCCCCTTTGGATGAGAGCAGGCGCCCCTGTCTCATGTCCCTTTGGATGAGAACGGGTGCCCCTGTCTCATGCCCCTTTGGATGAGAGCGGGCACCCCTGTCTCGTGCCCCTTTATATCTTCCATGGTTGTGAAATAAGCTACACTCAAACTGCTGGGCTCTAACTCCGGTGAGAGTGGGCACCCCATCTCATGCCCCTTTAGATGAGAGTGAGCACCTCTGTCTCGTTACCCTCTGGCTGAGAGGGAGCATCCCTGACTTGTGCCCTTTTGGATGAGAGCAGGCACCCCTACCTTGTGCCCCTTTGGATGAGAGTGAGCACCCCTGTCTCATGCCCCTTCGGATGAGAGTGGGCGCCTCATCTCGTGCCACTTTGGATGAGAGCGGGAAACTATCTCATGCCCCTTTAGATGACAGCGGGTGCCCATCTCATGCCCCTTTGGATCAGAGCTGGCGCTCCTGCCTCGTGCCCCTTAGGATGACAGCAGGTGCCCATGTCTCGTGCCCCTTTGGATTAGAGCAGGCAACCCGGTCTCGTGCCATTTTAGAGGAGAGTGGGCACCCATCTCGTGCCACTTTGGATCAGAGGAGGCGCCCTAGTCTTGTGCCCCTTTGGATGAGAGCAGGCACCCCTATCTTGTGCCCCTTTGAGATCTCCCATGGTTGTGAAATAAGCTGCCCCGTGCACACTCAAACTGCTGGGTTTGTGTGCCGCAATCCTATCTAACTAAGAATGTTTGGCCCCAACCCCACTTTACACAGTATATTGTACAGGTATGACCACTCTAGCGTGTCAAATGCCTTCTCTAAATCAGGAGAGGCAACCACAGCTCGAGGGTGCACATGTGATGCTCCATCAAGAAGTAGGAAACGCCTACACAGGTTTAGGTGTGTACTACAACCCAGTATAAACCCTACTGATCTAGATGAACCACATCCTCCACATAGGGCAGTCGTCTATTGGTGATAGTACCACTCCCGGTACTAGGCAGCAAAGGCTGCGTTCATACCTAATTGAATGTGTAATATCTCCCTATTAGGTGATTTGCTGCTATATATGGGTCTGATGGGTCAGTGTACTAATGCGTCCACTGTAGGAGCCTGTCTTTGACCTCATGGTCACAGGTTCAAATCCTGGCTGGTCCACTCAGCCTTTCACCCTTCTGAGGTCGATAAAATGAGTACCATTGAGTTGGGTAACAATAAACATATGTTATTCAGTGCCACAATACCCTTCTGGGTGAACGTGCGCTTTACAAATAACGTGATATGTGATATGGCTTTGTGATCAGTTCCAGTTCAGGCGGCCATGTTGTCTGGACATGTACTCTTTATTAGGGGTGGGCGGAATTTGCGAAAGTGACTTTCGCAAATTATCGCGAAAATGTTAGAAATCTCCGCAAACAAGTGGAAATATCGCGAAGATGCGGAAGTTTTTTTCCCGCCCGTTCGCGGTATTTTCTGCGTGGTCGCGGCTCGCCAACTTACCCATGCGGTTGCTCGCGGGCGCGACCATCTTGTTTTCACTCGTCTCGCGGTGCATCATCACGAGAAAAAAGACTTGATCGCGCGACCAATGACATTACTGCGGGCGCGAACTGTCGCGAGACAGCGCAAATGGCTACCAACAATCCAACATCTCGTGGAGGACGCGATCGGATCAGGATAACTTGTCGGCGAATGCGGGGATTCAGGTAAGGCGATCAGGCGCGCGCGAGAAGGTATTATTTTACAGCGCGAGCAGGAAACAAATTATCGCTAAGCTGCGGAATGCGGACATTTTGACATTTTCGCACTCTCCGCGGAACGCGAAAATGTCAAATTATCGCAATTTCCGCGAGCGGAACGGATATTTAGCCCAGGCCTACTCTTTATAATGTTCTCCCTTGAGTCTCTCTAACAACTCCATGTTTTCCTTGTCAGCTTCCAGTCGCTGCCTGCTGCCCCATGTCCTTCACTTCCTCTTTCTCCCAGGTGCACATCACAAACCTCACCTTTAACTGCAGCTCTAAGGACAGTGACCGCCCACCCCGAATCGCAGTACAAGACAAACACCCCAAAAACCTGCAGCACGATAGAACATCAGCCTCCAGCAATAGACAGGAACCCATTTATCCACAGCCCAGTGAAAACCACATCCTCAAGCTCCAACCTCAACCACAGCACAAAACAGACCCTACTTTCAACCCCAACCCAAAGCACAGCACAGACAGACCCTACTCTAACCCCCAACCACAGCACAAGACAGATCCTACTCTAACCCCCAACCACAGCACAAGACAGACCCTACTCTCAACCCCCCAACCACTGCATAAGACAGATCAACCCCCAACCACAGCACAAGACAGACCCTACTCTAACCCCCAAGCACAGCACAGACAGACCCTACTCTAACCCCCAACCATAGCACAAGACAGACCCTACTTTCAACCCCCAACCACAGCATAAGACAGATCAACCCCCAACCACAGCACAAGACAGACCCTACTCTCAATCCTCAGCCATAGCACAAGACAGACCCTACTCTAACCCCCAACCACAGCACAAGGCAGACCCTACTCTCAACCCCAACCCCAAGCACAGCACAGACAGACCCTATTCTCAACCCCCCAACCACAGCACAAGACAGACCCTACTCTCAACCCCAAACCCAAGCACAGCACAAGACAGACCTACTCTCAACCCCCCAACCACAGCACAAGACAGACCCTACTCTCAACCCCCAACCACAGCACAAGACAGACCCTACTCTCAACCCCAAGCACAGCACAGACAGACCCTACTCTAACCCCCAAGCACAGCACAGACAGACCCTACTCTAACCCCCAACCACAGCACAAGACAGACCCTACTTTCAACCCCCAACCACAGCATAAGACAGATCAACCCCCAACCACAGGACAAGACAGACCCTACTCTCAATCCTCAGCCACAGCACAAGACAGACCCTACTCTAACCCCCAACCACAGCACAAGACAGACCCTACTCTCAACCCCAACCCCAAGCACAGCACAGACAGACCCTATTCTCAACCCCCCAACCACAGCACAAGACAGACCCTACTCTCAACCCCAAACCCAAGCACAGCACAGACAGACTCTACTCTGAACCCCCCAACCACAGCACAAGACAGACCCTACTCTCAACCCCCAACCACAGCACAAGACAGACCCTACTCTCAACCCCAAGCACAGCACAGACAGACCCTACTCTCAGCCCCCAACTACAGCACAGACAGACCATACTCTCAACCCCCCGACCACAGCACAAGACAGACCATACTCTCAATCCCCAACCACAGCACAAGACAGACTCTACTCTCAACCCCCACCTCAACCACACACAAGACTGACCCTACTCTAACCCCGTACTAAACCACAGCACAACACAGACTCCACTATCAATCCCCAGCCCCATCCACAGCACAAGATAGACCTCACTCTCACTCCATACTAAACCACAGCACAGGCCAGACTCCACTCTCAATGCTCAGCACTAACAGTAGCACAAGACAGACCCTACTCTCAAACCCAGCCATTGCCACAGCAGAAGAAAGACCCAACTTCTACCCTCACCCTCAACCATAGCACAAGACAGACTCAACTGTAAGCCTCTGGTGCAAACCACAGCACAAGACAAACCCCATCCTCACCCCAGCCTCAACCACAGAAAAAAGCAGACTCTAGCATCAACTGCAGCAAAAGACCGACCCTCAAACCAATACTAGACCAGTCCACACCCCCAATCCTAGCACAAGAAAAGCTTGGAGCCCGAGACACAATACAAGGGCAGCACTATCCTCAACCACTGCACAGAACGCTATCCCTCAAACTCAGAATTAGACAGGCTCTACCCTCAATCCCACCCTCAACCCCAGCAGGAACTAGACCTTCACCCTCAATCTCAACATAAGATAAGCCCTCATCTTGAGCCACAGACCAAGGCAGACAAACCACACCAACAATCACAACACAAGAGAGACCCCAACCATCAACAACAACACATGACAAACCCCACTACCAATCACAGCACAAGATTAACCAAACCATCAATCACAACACAAGAGAGACATCAACCACAACACATGACAAACCCCACTACCAATCACAGCACAAGATGAACCACACCATCAATCACAACACAAGAGAGACCCCAACCATCAACGACAACACATGACGAACTCCACTAGCAATCACAGCACAAGATAAACCACACTATCAAACACAACACAAGACAGACCCCGACCATGAACCACAACACATGACAAACCCCACTACCAATCACAGCACAAGATGAACCACACCATCAATCACAACACAAGAGAGACCCCAACCATCAACGACAACACATGACAAACTCCACTAGCAATCACAGCACAAGATAAACCACACTATCAAACACAACACAAGACAGGCCCCGACCATGAACCACAACACATGACAAACCACACTACTAATCACAGCACAAGACGAAACACACAATCAATCACAACACAAGACCGTACTAGGCCATCAATCACAGCACATGATAAACACCACCACCAATCATAGGACACACAAGATAAACCACGTTATCAATCACAACACATGCCAGACCCCGACCATGAACTACAGCACATGATAATCTCCACCACCAATCACAGCGCATAATAAACCACATAATCAATTACAACACAAGACAGAACCAGACCATCAATCACAGCACATGATAAACCCCACCACCAATCACAACACAAGACAGAACCAGGCCATCAATCACAGCACATGATAAACCTCACAACCACTCACAGTGCATTATCAACTGCACCATCAATCACACCCCAAGACAGAACCAGGCCATCAATCACAGCATATGATAAACCCCACGAACTATCACAGTGCATTATAAACCGCACCATCAATCACAAGACAGAACTAGGCCATAAATCACAGAACATGATAAATACTAACACCAATGGCAGCTCGCACAAGATAAACCACGCCATCAATCACAAGACAGACACCGAACATCGACCACAGCACATGATAAACCACACAATCAATCACAACACAAGACATACCCCAACCGTCAATCACAGTACATGATAAACCCCACCACCAATCACAGCACATGATAAACCACATAATCAATCACAACACAAGACAGAACCAGGCCATCAATCACAGCACATGATAAACCCCACCACCAATCGCAACACAAGATAGAAGCAGGCCATCAATCACAGCACATGATAAACCCCACCACCAATCACAACACAAGACAGAACCAGTCCGTCAATCACAGCACATGATAAACCCCACCATCAATCACAGCACATGATAAACCCCACCACCAATCACAGTGCAATATAAAGCGCACCATCAATCACAACCCAAGACAGAACCAGCCATCAATCACAGCACATGATAAACCCCACCACCAATCACAGTGCATGATAAACCACATCATCAATCAAAACACAAGAGAGACCCGACCATCAACCACAACAAGACACACCCCGCTACCAATCACAGCACAAGATACTCCACACCATCAACCACAGCACAATATGAATGCCACCACCAACCTCAGGACGAGGTAGGCTCCCAGAATCAGCTGCAGCACAAACCTCACCCCACCACCAATCCCAGCAGAAGGTAGGCCCCCACCCCCAATCCTAGCTCAAGATAGGCCTTCATCTTGAGTCCCAGCCCACGGCAGACTCTACAATTAACCACAGCACATGAGCCGACCTCAAAACTAGAATTTGACCGACGTCTACCCTGAATCTCACCACAGCACCAACACCACCGTCAACAGACCCCCGAACCTCAACCCTAACACCAGAGCGGGCCCGCCCTTCATTCAACCCCTGAGGGTGGAGACAGAGAAGGTGTTTTTACACATCACAGACCCAGTGCTGGGTACCTCTCTCGTGCCTCCCGCCCCCCAGGGTCATGTCTGATCCCCCTCCCCCTTCCTCGGAGGCATCTCGCGTGGAGCGTGGACGTCTCCGTCATGATGCACACTGGGCACGCACCCCCCCCCCTCCCCATTCTGAGGCATCTCTCGTGGCTCTCTCCGCCATGATGCACACGGTGCCCCCCCCCCCCCCCCCGCATGTCTGATCCCCCTTCCTCGGAGGCATCTCGCGTGGAGCGTGGACGTCTCCGTCATGATGCACACTGGGCACGCACACCCCCCCTCCCCCGCCATCCCTGATGCAGTGAGCTGAGGAGACACTGCTACAGGGAGCCGATGAGATCCTGATACAGTGAGATGACGAGACCCTGGTGCAGTGAGACAACAAGACCCTGATGCAGTGAGATGACAAAACCCTGATGCAGTGAAAGGATGAGACCCTGATCCCTGATGCAGTGAGCCGAGGAGACACTGCTGGAGGGAGCTGACGAGGCCCTGCTGCAGTGAGATGACGAGACCCTAGTGCAGTGAAAGGATGAGACCCTGATGCAGTGAGCTGAATACACCCTTATGCAGTGAGATGAAGAGACACTGCTGCGGGGAGCTGACGAGGCCCTGCTGCAGTGAGCCGAGGAGACACTGCTGCGGGCAGCTGACAAGGCCCTGATGCAGTGAGATGACGAGACCCTAGTGCAGTGAAAGGATGAGACCCTGATGCAGTGAGCTGAATACACCCTTATGCAGTGAGATGAAGAGACACTGCTGCAGTGAGATGACTAGACCCTGATACAGTGAGCTGATGCGACACTCCTGCAGGGAGCTGACAAGACCCTGATGCAGTGAGTTGACGACACCCTGATGCAGTGAGCTGAGGAGACACTGCTCCAGGGAGCTGATGAGATCCTGATGCAGTGAGATGACAAGACCCTGATGCAGTGAGCTGAGGAGACACTGCTGCGGTGAGCTGATGAGACCCTGCTGCAGTGAGATGAATAGACCCTGCTGCAGTGAGATGAATAGACCCTGCTGCAGTGAGATGACGAGACACTGGTGCAGTGAGCTGAAGACAAACTGATGTAGTTAGCTTATGAGACTGATGCAGTGACAATGACGAGACACCGGTGCAGTGAGATGACCAGACCGTAATGCAGTGAGCTGACAAGACCCTGATGCAGTGAGCCGATGACATTCTGATGCAGTGAGCTGGCAAACCACTGCTACAGCGAGTTGATGATGGTGAGTCATCTACGAAGACAAGCCCAGAAGGTAACGAGTTGATGATGCCCTGAGCTGATGAGCCCCTGCTGAAGTGAGATCTAATTGCAGTGATCTGGCACGCCCCTCAAGTGAGCTGATGAGCTCTTTCTGCAGTGAACTGATGCATCCCCTCTCCAGTGAGCTCGAGCCCTTAGTGCTGTGAGATAGCGCCTTGAAGAAAGGCGAAGACCCTCCACAGCAAGGCACCCCGCTGTAATGAGCTAAGCAGCCGCCGCTGCAGGGAGGGAGACCCCCTACCCTTGACTGCTGAGTATCCTGCAGTGAAGTGCAGTCTCTGTTCCAGTGATTAGACGACCCCTGCTTGAGGCAGCACCCCCTGCTTCAGTGAGGAGGTGAACAGCTCCATTAGTGATCGGATGCCCCCCTCCCCCACCCGCTGCTGAACCCCCTAAAGGTGTTGTTTATCTGGCCGGGGTCCCACTGTGCTCGCGGTCCTCTCCTGAAGGGCCTCTTGTTCGTGAAACACTCCCCTGTGCCCCGCCATAGTAGTGAAAGCCGTGTGATGGCCAGGGCTACTGGAACTATGCGATTCTGTGGCAGCAGCATTTTCCACATAATTATGGATTTGCCACATAATCCATCATCTGCTGATTCATCTGCAGATGGTAACAAAAAATGTTTCTAATTTAAATAGATCCAAAGGTACTAAATACCTGGCAATGTGTTGCAGTGCAGTGGAAAGCCATTTGCAAAGGTTGGGAGGGTGGGGGGGGGGGGGGTCCCCTCGCTGTTGCTTACTGCTGTACTCGGGTGTCAAACTGGCAGTAATGAGGTGAAACATTTGCCCAGTTTTAACCTGTGTAAAACCGACAAGCTAAAGAAGTAATACTATCACAAAACTTGCCGCATTCAACAGCACAATTTTGCATTTTCTTGCGCCGCAATTTAGTCAACCCTGCCGCAGAACTTGCACCTTCCCTGCAGCACAATTCCAGTGGCCCCAGTGACAGACTCTGGGCCGGAATGCCAGGCCGCAGGACTCACTTTGCCCATCACCCGTGCTGAATACCAGGCTCAAGATCTCTCTGTGCCTCTGTCCCAGGTGCTGAATGTCCCTCCTGCCCTCCATGTGCCCCTGTCCCTGGTGCTGAATGTTCCTCCTGCCCTCCATGTGCCCCTGTCCCTGGTGCTGAATGTTCGTCCTGCTCTCTATGCGCCCCTGTCCCTGGTGCTGAATGTTCGTCCTGCCTTCTTTGTCCCCCGGTCCCTGGTGCTGAATGTCCCCTCCAGCCCTCCACGTGCCCCTGTCCCTGGTGCTGAATGTTCCTCCTGCTCTCTATGCGCCCCTGTCCCTGGTGCTGAATGTTCCTCCTGCTCTCTATGCGCCCCTGTCCCTGGTGCTGAATGTTCGTACTGCCTGCTTTGTGCCCCTGTCCCTGGTGCTGAATATCCCTCCTGCCCTCCATGTGCCCCTGTCGCTGAGTGTTCGTCCTGCACTCTATGTGTCTCTGTCCCTGGTGCTGAATGTCCCCTCCAGCCCTCCATGTGCCCCTGTCCCTGGGGCTGAATGTCCCCTCCAGCCCTCCATGTGCCCCTGGGGCTGAATGTCCCCTCCAGCCCTCTTTGTGCCGCTGTCCCTGGTGCTGAATGCCCCCCCCCCTACCGCCCTACCTGTGCCCCCTTCCTGTGGTGAATGTCCCCTCCAGCCCACCATGTGCCTCTGTCCCTGGTGCTGAATGTCCCCTCCAGCCCTCAATGTGCTGCTGTACCTGGTGCCGAATGCCCCCCCCCGAACTCCCTGTGCCCCCTCACTGTGGTGATTGTTCCTCCTCCCGCCCTTCCTATGCCCCTGTCCCTGGTGCTGAGTACCCCCTCCTGCCCCCCATGTGCCCCTGTCCCTGGAGCTGAGTGCCCCCTCCAACCCTGTCTGTGCCTCTGTGTGTACCTGGTGCTGAATGCCCCCCACCCGGCCTCCCTGAGTACCCACCCTGTGATGAATGTTCCTCCTGTCTTCACTGTGCCTCTGTGCTGAATGCCGGGCTGCCTCCGCCCCTCCCCCCGGATTAGACACATAACTCCCCCCCAGTGATATCTGGAGATTGGTGCGACCCTACATGAGCCCCCTTCCAACAACCTTTCGCACCTCTGCTGCCCCCCAACTTCACCGTGGATCCTTCCACCCGCGGCTCTTTGCTCTGCACCCCCAGACCTCCTGTCCTACAGCCCCTACCCAATCCTTCGTGGACGTTGAGGGTGTAGTGCCACAGCTGTCCCTGCTAAACCCACTCCCCTCAAGCGAGTACCCTCGCCCCCTGGTCTTCCCTCTGAGCTTCGGGGCTCTGTCTCGGCCCCCCCCCCCCCACACACACACCTCGACGACGAGCTATTCACCGCAGCACTCACAACCAGGGTCATTTCAGAAACCCCATTGCACCCTCCTGTTCTCTCCCCCACCCCTTCTCGTCCTCCTACCCCATTTCCAACCCCCTGCACCTCCTGTCTCACCCCATCTTCCACCTTCCTGCCCCACCCTACCCCAATTGCACCCTCCTGTTCCCTCCCCACCCCTCTTTCACCCTCCTACACCTCCTGTTTCACCCCATGGCACACCCTCCTGCCCCACCCTACCCCCATTGCACCCTCCCTCCCCTACCCCTCTTACACCCTCCTGCCCCACCCTGGCCCCATGGCACCCTCGTGTTCCCTCCGCCACCGCTCTCGCTCCCTTTTGCCCGATCCCCACCCTGTTGTTCCATCACGCCCCCGTCCCTGGCCCCCTGCACGGCCCTCCTGCCCCATCCTGGCCCCCTCCTCTTCCCTCCTGCCCCCAGCCCACCCCTCCTGCCCCTCCCGGCCCCCGGCCCCTCACCTGGTTCAGCACATCCATGTCTGCTGTGGAAGGGGCGAAGGCAGCACTGCGGGGGCGGGAGGGGGGGTTTATCTGCAGCAGCCGGAGAGGAGGAGGAGGTGAGACTGAGGAGGGAGAGGAGGAAGGGGGGGGGGGGGCTGAGGAGGGAGAGATCAGCAGCTCCGGCTGGAGCACGTCACAGGGAGGGGGCGGGGGGAGGACACCATCTTGGTGACTGGCAGAGGGATGGAGACGTGGAAAATGGAGGACACTGAGCAACGGGGGGGGGGGGGGGGGCTTCAGCCCAACACAAAATGCGGCGGGGGGGGGGCACCCTAGAAAACCCGAGCAAAGGACAGGTGTTCATGTGTGCTATGCGCGTGTATGTGCGTTCGTGAGGGTGGGCGATATTTGTAGGCATGGGTGTATTCGTGTCTAGGGTGCGTTTGTGAGGAGGCCTGTATGGTTTATGAGATACATATATGCCTAAGTGGCCCGTTTAAGATTCACAGATGTCTGTGCGCCTGTGTGGGTTCCTTTATTTGTATAAGTCTGCGAGTGTGTGAATGGGGGATGTGTGTCTGTAGTGCCATTTGTACAGAGGTGACAATGTTCGAGGTTGGATCTGAAGGGATGTGTGCTTCCGATATGATGTATGTGAGTGTGTCATTTGTGTGATATGATGTATGTGAGTGTGTCATTTGTGTGATATGATGTATGTGTGTGTGTGTCATTTGTGTGCACACGTGTATACACGTGTTCGAGGTTGAATCTGAAGGGATGTATTCTGCTTTAATGTATGTGACTATGTGTGTGATCTATGTGAACACATGTGTGCTCATGTGTCTGAGGATGATTCTGAAGGGATGTATGCTTCTGATACAATGTGAGTGCGTGTGTGTCTCGTGTGAACACCTGTGTATGCGTGTGTTAGAGGATGCATCTGAAGAGATGTCTGCTTCCAATATAATGTATGTGAGTGAGTGATTTGTTCATACACATGTGTGTGCACCTGTTTGAGGATGGATCTGTAGGGATATATGCTTCCTAAATAATGTATGTGAGTGTGTTGTGCATACACACGTGTATGCACGCTTTCGAGGATGATCTGGAATGATGTATGCTTCCGATATAATGTACGTGAAAGTGTGTGTGCTCTGTGTGAACACATGTGTGCTCATGTGTCTGAGGATGATTCTGAAGGGATGTATGCTTCTGATACAATGTGAGTGCGTGTGTGTCACGTGTGTGAACACCTAATGTGAGTACATGTGTCATTTGTGCGTACACGTGGCTGTGCAAGTGTCTGTGGTAGCCAGAAGGCTCACATGCTTCGTCTGCTGTGTGTGCGTGTTCTATTACATGCACCTGTATTTAAGGACCTGCGCCTGGAGGGATACATGCTGCAGCTGCTGCGCGCATGATTTTGGTATAAGTGAGTGCATGTATGTTTCAGAACGATCATGTCTGCCTCTACAAGTATCCGTGCCCCAGATGCAGAGTGTGTGTGTGTGTGTGCGTGTGTTTGTGTGCGCGTGTGTATACTATTTGCATGCAGATGTCGGTGTGTGTCTCTCTGAAGAGCTGTGTGCTGCGCCGAGGCGTGTGTTCTGTTTCATAGATGCGTTTGTTTCTTTTGTGTCCCAGAAGGGATGTGTGCTTCATCTGTGTTGAATGTGTGTGTGTGTGTAAAAGAGAGAAAGAAGGGGAGGGTGGTGTATGGTTTCAGTGTTTTGTGGGGGGAGGGGGGGTCGTGTCTAAAGACCCCCATCGCAACCGACCAAGTGAGATCTCAGCCCCAAGTGCCCAAAGACCCGCACAAAAGAAGCCAGTGGGATATCAGCCCCCCCCCCCGCTCCCCTCAATGTCTGACGTCCCTCTCACAACAGACCGGGAGGGATCTCAGCCGCAAACACCCTCCCCGGCCCCCTATAACCGACCAGGGGATACCTCATCCCCACAGGTGTCTGCAGTGCTGACCCCTCACAGATGCCCAGAGCGATCTCAGCCATTGAGGTGTGCACAGTCCTCTCACGAGCGACCAGAAAGATCTACAGACCCCTTAACAAGACTAAACAAAGACCCCCTCACAGGCGACCAGAGGGAGCTACGGACCCCCTAACAAATCTAAAGAACCCCTCACAGGCAACCAGAGGGAGCTACAGACCCCCCTAACCAGTCTGAAGACCCCTCACAAGGGACCAGAGGGAACTACAGACCCCCTAACAAGTCTAAAGACCCCCCTCACACGTGAACAGAGGGATCTACATACCTCCCAAAAAGCCTTAAGACCACCTCACATGCAACCAGAGACATCTACAGACCCCCTAACAAGTCTTAAGACCCCCTCACAGGCGTCCAGAGAGATCTACATACCCCCTACCGAGTCTAAAGACCCTTAAATGCGACCAGAGGTATCCACAGACCCCGTAACAAGTTTAAAGACCCCCTCACAGCCGACCAGGTGGATCTCAGCCCCCAGGAGTCTAAAGGCCCCCTCACAAGCAACCAGAGGGATATATAGAGCCCCTAACAGGTCTAAAGACCCCTCTCACAAGTGACCAGAGGGAACTACGGACCCCCTAACAAGTCTAAAGAACCCCTCACAGGCAACCAGAGGGAACTACAGACCCCCCAACAAGTCTGAAGACCCCTCACAAGTGACTCACAAGTGACCGAAGGGATCTACAGACCCCCTAACAAGTATGAAGACTCCTCTCACAAGCAATTAGAGGGATCCATAGACCCCCTCACAATTCTAAAGACCCCTCACGAGCGACCAGAGGGATTTACAGACCCCCTAACAAGTCTGAAGACCCCTCGCAAGTGACCGGAGGGATCTACAGACCCCCTAACAAGTATGAAGACCCCTCTCACAAGCAATTAGAGGGATCTATAGACCCCCTAAAAAGTCTGAAGACTCCTCTCAAAGGCAACCAGAGGGATCTACAGACCCCCTAACAAGTCTGAAGACCACTCTCACGAGCGACCAGAGGGATCTACAGTCCCCCTAACATGTCTAAATACCCATCTCACAAGCGAACAGAGGGATCTACAGACCCCCTAACAAGTCTAAAGACCCCCTCACAGGTGATCAGATGGGACTCAGCCCCCAGGAGTCTAAAGACCCCTCTCACAAGTGACCAGAGGGATCTACAGACCCCCTAACAAGTCTAAAGACCCCCCTCACACGTGAACAGAGGGATCTACAGACCTCCCAACAAGCCTTAAGACCACCTCACATACAACCAGAGACCTCTACAGACCCCCTAACTAGTCTTAATACCCCCTCACATGCTACCAGAGAGATCTACATACCCCCTACGAAGTCTAAAGAATCTCACATGCGACCAGAGGTATCTACAGACCCCCTAACAAGTCTTAAGACCCTCACATGCGACCAGAGGTATTTACAGACCTCCTAACAAGTCTAATGACCCCTCACAGGTGACCAGAGGGATCTACAGACCTCCTAACAAGTCTTAAGACCCCTCTCACAAGCAAACAGAGGGATCTACAGACCCCGTAACAAGTTTAAAGACCCCCTCACAGCCGACCAGGTGGATCTCAGCCCCCAGGAGTCTAAAGGCCCCCTCACAAGCAACCAGAGGGACATATAGAGCCCCTAACAGGTCTAAAGACCCCTCTCACAAGTGACCAGAGGGAACTACAGACCCCTAACAAGTCTAAAGAACCCCTCACAGGCAACCAGAGGAAACTACAGACTCCCCAACAAGTCTGAAGACCCCTCACAAGTGAACAAAGGGATCTACAGACCCCCTAACAAGTATGAAGACCCCTCTCACAAGCAATTAGAGGGATCTACAGACCCCCTAACAAGTCTAAAGACCCCTCACGAGCGACCAGAGGGATTTACAGACCCCCTAACAAGTCTGAAGACCCTCTCAAAGGCGACCAGAGGGATCTACAGACCCCCTAACATGTCTAAAGACCCATCTCACAAGCAAACAGAGGGATCTACAGACCCCCTAACAAGTCTAAAGACCCCCTCACAGGCGACCAGATGGGACTCAGCCCCCAGGAGTCTAAAGACCCCTCTCACAAGTGACCAGAGGGATCTACAGACCCCCTAACAAGTCTAAAGAACCCCCTCACACGTGAACAGAGGGATCTACAGACCATCCAACAAGCCTTAAAACCACCTCACATGCAACCAGAGACATCTACAGACCCCCTAACAAGTCTTAAGACCCCCTCACAGGCGACCAGAGAGATCTACATAACCCCTACGAAGTCTAAAGACCCTCACATGTGACCAGAGGTATCTACAGACCCCCTAACAAGTCTTAAGACCCTCACATGCGACCAGAGGCATTTACAGACCTCCTAACAAGTCTAATTTTAGAAGTGGACCTCAGCTAGGCCTACCAGTGCAAGGGGTTCGCCCTTCTCTGCACAGAGTCCTCAGACCAATAGGAAGAAGTTGGCACAGAAACTGGAATAGAAAATGCAAAGTTTAATAAACCTCATGAGGTGGAACTACATTCACACAGCACCCTTCGGTATTGAGTGAAGTAGCACACTGAACAGAAAGAGCACGGTCCTTTTATACCCACACAGGGGCTGAAAAAAAGGCGGTACAAGTACACATGAGAAGAGTTATGCACATAGATGGTCATACAGAAACTGCACAGTCGACAAGTAGGAGGAGTTAACAGTTTGCTAATGCTAGTAAACACATCCTGACAGTTACATACTACTAACAGCTGCAAACTCAACTGGGCATGTGCGAAGGTAGAAAATACTAAATATAGTTTGTTTCTAGGCAGGTTACAAGAGCAGTTAACACTAAGGGAGGACAAAGCACATGGTGAGCACATGGCAAACAAAATGGCTGCCAGAAATACAAAATGGATTCCAGAAAATGGACAAGATAGCCTCTAACTACCAGATGGATTCCGCTAATGCTAATCCAATCACAGCCAATTTACAACAGATGACCCTTTTAGCATTAGCTGAAGACATCTGTTCCTCTGGGGTAATCTAAATATGCATCCCATACATCTATTAGCATTATTTCGGCCGCTTCTTTATTCAACATTTGTTGGGCCTTTGTCTCTGCAATATTCCTTTTGACAGGTATACAGACAGAAATGCAAATGGAGCAAAGCATTGGACCACATTGGATACATACACAGCATGTAAAAAGTATCGTAATAATTATACACAGGATAGTTAGTAACTTCCAGCCCCAAGCAGAAACAAGAGTCCAAAACCATCCAGCCAAAGTCCAAGTACCAGTCTCTGGATGAATTTCTGCAGCAGTCTTATGCAGCTTTGATATTGCGTCATATACTGAAGGTGAGTGATCCGGTATGAATATGCAGCATCTACAGACCCCCTAACAAGTCTTAAGACCCCCTCACAGGCGACCAGAGAGATCTACATAACCCCTACGAAGTCTAAAGACCCTCACATGTGACCAGAGGTATCTACAGACCCCCTAACAAGTCTTAAGACCCTCACATGCGACCAGAGGCATTTACAGACCTCCTAACAAGTCTAATTTTAGAAGTGGACCTCAGCTAGGCCTACCAGTGCAAGGGGTTCGCCCTTCTCTGCACAGAGTCCTCAGACCAATAGGAAGAAGTTGGCACAGAAACTGGAATAGAAAATGCAAAGTTTAATAAACCTCATGAGGTGGAACTACATTCACACAGCACCCTTCGGTATTGAGTGAAGTAGCACACTGAACAGAAAGAGCACGGTCCTTTTATACCCACACAGGGGCTGAAAAAAAGGCGGTACAAGTACACATGAGAAGAGTTATGCACATAGATGGTCATACAGAAACTGCACAGTCGACAAGTAGGAGGAGTTAACAGTTTGCTAATGCTAGTAAACACATCCTGACAGTTACATACTACTAACAGCTGCAAACTCAACTGGGCATGTGCGAAGGTAGAAAATACTAAATATAGTTTGTTTCTAGGCAGGTTACAAGAGCAGTTAACACTAAGGGAGGACAAAGCACATGGTGAGCACATGGCAAACAAAATGGCTGCCAGAAATACAAAATGGATTCCAGAAAATGGACAAGATAGCCTCTAACTACCAGATGGATTCCGCTAATGCTAATCCAATCACAGCCAATTTACAACAGATGACCCTTTTAGCATTAGCTGAAGACATCTGTTCCTCTGGGGTAATCTAAATATGCATCCCATACATCTATTAGCATTATTTCGGCCGCTTCTTTATTCAACATTTGTTGGGCCTTTGTCTCTGCAATATTCCTTTTGACAGGTATACAGACAGAAATGCAAATGGAGCAAAGCATTGGACCACATTGGATACATACACAGCATGTAAAAAGTATCGTAATAATTATACACAGGATAGTTAGTAACTTCCAGCCCCAAGCAGAAACAAGAGTCCAAAACCATCCAGCCAAAGTCCAAGTACCAGTCTCTGGATGAATTTCTGCAGCAGTCTTATGCAGCTTTGATATTGCGTCATATACTGAAGGTGAGTGATCCGGTATGAATATGCAACAGCTGCTACCGATGATGCGACATGCACCACCTCGATCAGCCAGAACCACATCTAGGACCATTCGGTTCTGGAGAGCTACAATCCTTGCAATTTGCAGCTCCTCCATAATGTTCCCAAGTGCCATAGCTGTCTGATTGGTAACAGCTTCCACAACTCTAGTTAATCGTCTTACTTTCCTACTGTTTAATGCAGCACCCACAAAGGAGAACAAACCTAAATTAAAATCGACATATTGTTGCAGAGTGGTATCAGTTTGGTCTACTTCGTCAGTACTTATTGTCCTCTTGTATCTATTTCTAGAAATATCGTTAAATAATTTAAGGTCCCGGTGATATGATGCAGGTGCCAGAAACACAGGGGGCAATAGAAAGGACACATAGCACACGCCTGACCACCCAGCAGGTAGTTGATAATATCCGTGGCTACCACAGATAAAATAAGTATTGTGTGAGGCTATGAAAGTGCTACTGTTTATACCTTCAATAGACAGAATTACAGTACATTCGCTTTTCCCCACTGGAATTCTTCCAATACTGCTTACACATAAATCTGCTTTAGCTCTGGTAACAGAAATCACAAATTGTTTATTACTGGTAAAAGTTCTCATATTTGTGAAGACATATGGCGTTGAAATATTGTCCGGTTGATACTCTTCCCATTCCCATTTGGTCCCTTTGGCTTGAGGATAACCATCTTTATCTTGGTAGCATACTTTATTAAGGCGAAAAAGAAGCCCGCCTACTGTGCGTCTTCCAGATGCAAACAAAAGCGCATACCAAGCTTGACAAGAACCATTATGAGAAAAGGGAAGAGGAATAAAAGGTGTTCCTTCTTTCTTTTGATGTGCAGGTATCATCCCACACACCCAACAGTTGGTTGTATTTGTGGCATTATGAGTATGATGCAACATCTGGATAAAGGTATTATTTAAGTAGGATTGTCGATGCTTCTGCTCATGGTAGGAAAGCGTAAAGTAGTGGTGTTCAACTGATACTGGAGTAGTGGCGATCAAAATTCTCGAGCAGGAGCCACTTTCTCAACGAACCAGGTTATTACTGCTACAGCCACCATAGCAACAACAAACCCTATAGCACAAATGATCTTTCTCTTAGCAACAGTTGATCTCATTGTGGACATGATCAGCTTATTGTTGGAAACAATCGTTGGAGCTCTTATCCCTGGGCAGCCGTTGATTTCTTCACCGAGGGTCAAGACGGGTGTCGCTACACTACACAAGACTGATCCTCCCCCCTTGCCACATCGGCATTCCGTTTCACTAACCCAGGGAGGTTGCTCAACCAGTCTATTTCAGCAATGCAGGCTCTTGCCGTTGTCTCAGTTGGTATCGGGATACTCCAGGAATTGTGTGGTCCGGGAAGACTTCCTCAGATTCGTCAGGTGATATGGCTTGGCCTTTCTCTGTATCCAGGATGTCTCGATGGTCGATTAAAGCAACAGGATCCACCAAGGTAGACAGCACTTTCTTGCAGTGGGTGGAGTGCACCCAGTTCCTTCTGTTCGTCACTCGGACCGCAGTTCTCGTTGAAAGGAGCACCTGCTCCGGGCCGCGCCACCTCGGTTCCAAGCTGCTCGACCTCTGGAATGATCGGATCATCACCTGGTCTCCAGGTCGAAGTCCATGGCCTTCACCTGCAGACCTATCAGGAAGAGCTTCTTGAACCTGTTGATGAATAGAAACCAAACTGTCAGTCAATTGTGATAGGTAGTCACTCATCAACACACATGGTACATCATGTATGGGGCGTGGTTTAGGAATTCCCCAAATGTTCATAGGCCTTCCAAACACCACCTCATATGGTGTAAGACCTGATCGCGAATGTGGCACTAATCTAATGGACAACAGTGCCAAAGGTAATGCCTCTGGCCAATTCAAGGATGTAGAAGCCAGTATTTTCGCCAGTTTTAATTTAAGTGTGGCATTATATCTTTCCACTAACCCTGCTGATTGTGGATGGAAAGCAGCGTGGAACTTTTGCTTTATCCCCAACCCCTTCAGGACATATTCAACAACTTGCCCAATAAAATGGGGTCCGTTATCACTCCATAAAAGTTTACAAACACCAAATCTAGGGAAAAATTCCTTCAAAAGTACCTTTGCTGTAGTGAGAGCTGTATTGTCCTTCGTAGGGTATGCCTCTATCCATTTACTAAAGGCACATACCACTACCAAAACATACTTTAAGTTATTACAGCGCTCAAGCTGGATGTAATCCATTTGCAAAACTTCAAAAGGTGCGGTTGGCGTAGCAAACCCTCCTGTAGGAGTTTGTGTCCCTTTACCAGGATTATGCTGAAGACAAATCAGACAAGACTACACCATCTTTTTAGCCTTGCCGGCAATTTCTGAATGCTCCCAAACTTGCGTGAGCAATTTCGTTATCGAGGAGGCACCAACATGTGCCGGCCCATGTGCCATATGAATCATAGGTTGTAAATAGGCTGTCGGCAATCTCCACTTGCTTATCTCTTTATTCCTCCAACAGCCCCCATCATCCAATGTTCCCTCCTTAGACCATTGCTCAATTTCTTCTGCAGAAGCAGATCTCTGCATATCTAGCACTTCCTGTCTGGTATCATGCCAGCGTTCAGCCTGTAACTTCACTACGTACATAGACGTGGTGCTTCGCTGCATGGCAGTTTCACGGGCTGTTTGGTCTGCAAAAGCATTGCCTTGTCCTATCTTATCAATTACTATCTTATGTGCGCTACATTTAACAATTGCTATCCTCTTCGGGTATGTTAAAGCAGTCAAGAGATTATGTACTAATTCTCCATGCATTATTTGCACCCCGTGGGATGTAAGAAAGCCCCTCTCCTTCCAGAGTAGTCCAAAATCATGAGCCACTCCGAACGCATAGCGGCTATCTGTATAAATGTTCACAGATAAGTCAATACTAAGTTCACACGCTCGTGTCAAAGCTATTAGCTCAGCTGCTTGAGCTACCGTCTGAAGTGTTGTAATTACATATGCAGCTGACGTTGTACCATCTGGTAACTTCAAACAGGACCCATCAACCCATAGTTCCCTATCAACACTTGAAAGGGGCGTGTCTTGCAAATCGACACAACCCTTTGTCTGTTCCTCAGTAAGGAATATACAATCATGAGACTCCTGTGACTGAGACTGAGTCACCGGGTATGGCAACAAAGTGGCTGGGTTTAGTATCGCACATCTCTTTAGTGTAATGTGAGGGGCCAACAATGTCAATTCGTATCCTGTCAGACGAGCACTATTTAAATGCTGCGTCTTCGTCTGATTTAAAAGGGCATCAACCGCATGGGGTACTAGCACCAACAGCTTATGTGACAAAACTATCCCTTCACTCTGACGTATTGACACAGCTGTTGCTGCAACTGAACGGAAGCATCCAGGTAACGCACGAGCAACAGGATCAAGTACTGCTGAAAAATATGCACAGGGACGCTGTTTGTCACCGTGTGTCTGCACTAAAACTGACAATGCGCATCCATCTTTCTCATGTACATAGAGTGTAAAAGGCTTCGTATAATCTGGAGTACCTAACACTGGTGCTGAACAAAGAGCTTGTCGTAACTGTCGGAAAGCAGTCTCACATTCATCTTTCCATGGGAGGGGCATTGGAGTATCTTTAGTCAAAAGAACTAGCAAGGGTTTAACAATATGCGAAAATCCTAATATCCATTGCCTACAAAAAGAAGTAAGACCAATGAATGCACGGACATCTTTCTGAGTAAGGGGCACTGGTGTGTCTAAAATAGCTTGAATGCGATCTGGTGTGAGTGCACGGCCCTCCTTAGACAGAAGGTGACCGAAGTAGGTTACCTTCGGTCTACAATATTGCAATTTCTTTCGTGACACTTTGTGATGATGGGAAGCAAGAAAAGATAGCAAGGACAAAGTACATTTTTCACACTGTTCAGGGGTATCGGCTGCCAACAAGATGTCATCGACATATTGTATGAGAGCCACACCTTCAGGCAAAACAAAAGAATCAAGTTGTCTTTTTAATGCTTGACTTTAAATACTAGGACTCTCAGTGTAGCCTTGAGGAACTCTACAAAATCTATATGATCGATTATTCGAAGTGAAACCGAACAAATATCGGCTATCAGGATGAATAGGGATCGAAAAGAAAGCATTCTTCAAGTCTATCACAGAAAATGTAGTAGCTGTCGAGGAACCAAAGTAAGAAGTGTCGTTATGTCAGAAACCACGGGGTATTGTGGTACTACAATCTTATTAACTTCTCGCAAATCAATAATGAATTGGTAAATCCTAATGTCAGTATCCTTTTTCAGAATAGGAAGAATCGGACTGTTACAAACATTGTAAGGAACTTCCTCAACAACCCCCTCTCAATGAGATCATGGACAATATGTATGAGTGCTTCTTCACCTTCCTGTGAAATTTTGAATTGAGGCAAACGTGGCTGCACAGCGCCCTCCTTGACACTAGTGTGTACCGGTGGAATAACCATTTGCCCTACATCAGTGTCTGAAGTAGCCCACAAAGTACTAGGGAGTGAAGCTAATGCAATATCCTCTTTAACAAGACAAGCTCTCTCCGCCACAGGATGGTTGTCATTCAAGATAACACATACACCTTCTGGAGAACATCGTATCGTAGCCCTGAAATACTTAAGCAAATCAAGACCCACAATATTGTCTGGTGTATTTGGGGAAAGCAAAAATGGACACGGAGCAGTAAATTTATCCACATGGAATGCAAGTGGTTGTGACAATGGGCTAAGGGAAGGGGTTCCATCGAAACCTATCGATGTAATGGTTAAGCCAGACAGGGGAGCTGTGGTAAATATTTCGTTACCGGTACTATTTTTTATGCGGTAAAGTCTATTAAAAATAACTCAGTAAAATGAGAGGCAGAATCCGTGGTATTAGAGGTTTAAAAAGGCTTTATTCCTATACAAAGGAACACAATTCGAATTGTTGGCGTTCTATTCCATCACCACGAAAGTTCAGGAAGGAAGGGCATATATTATTGACAGGTAATCATTTTTATAGAAAAGGCATTACAGTAAAACAGATGCAGTAGGCGTATTAACTGATAAGAAAAATAAACTATGCATGCGTAACTAGAATAGGCGTAACTAGACAACGTCATCATACATGATGTCATAAGTGGGTGGATCCATAAGAGAATCCTGCAATGTCAGCAGAAATATTTGGCAGAGATGCGTGCGCAGCCGCATGACGTGTGATTGACGTGCAACTAGAGGGAGAAAGGGACTTGACATTTAGCTCTACATGTGGAGACAAAAGTCTGGGGTTATGTCAACCTAATCCCAAATCATATCTAATATCCTATGTTTAAAGAACTGTGTTATCCAAAAAGAGAGGTCTCTTAGGATAGAATCTTATTCTATACTGACTATACTGACTGTTAGTGCGTGTACAAGCGTCTAAGTGTCTACACTAGATGCGAGGGGGTAGGAATATTCCATGGTAACAGGGCTATGAATTACTTGCATGAGGACAGCGAGGCCTGGCCCCTTTGCACGGTAGCTGGAGGAATGTTTACCTAAACTGCTAGACAGGAATGCATCGGATGAGGGGCGGAGGAGATAATCTTGAAGGTGAAATACAGTTCTTGGCAGGCGACGGGCTGGATCAGGCACCGTTAGCCGCGCAGGGAGCGAGACAAAGTTCATGGTCACAGATGCAGGCTCAGACTGGAGCTTTCAGAGGCAGAAGGCAGGAAAAGGCTTGATGACAGAATTCGGGCCTACTCGCCTGAATCTGTAAAATGTGGAAAGTGAACCACATAAAGTCGGTGGCCTTTCATACTTAGGAAAGGAATATCTGACCCATTCATGGTGGATCTGAAAGAGGACATGTTGACGGTGGACGCACATATATTTGCGTCTTCAAAACTGGAGCAGGAGGGAACATACATGTACGTATAGCATGTACATGGAGCCGTTGGGGTCTACGATAGGGGACATAACTGATCACAAAATTCATATTTCCTCATTCCCTCCTTGTCCCCTTCGGACCCTTAGGAGATATCGATCTTCATCAATCCATCGATATGTTCATATAGCATCATTTGTTCTTCTTTCTTCTTCCGGGATCTCGAACGAAAACTTGAATGTGGGATACACGAGGTGGCACACAGACCACAAATCGCTGGCCCACATTGTAAACATAAGCAGCAACTGAATAGTACGAGAAAGCCAATACCTAGGAAGGAGAGCATTCTCCATCCCCAGGCTGACAACACGCCCCAGAACCAACCGGACCAAGTCCAGGTGCCTGGACTCTGGTGTATCTGGCTTACAATCTTATGAAGGCGGGTTATGGCTTTATATACTGACGGCGAATTTTCTGGTATGAAAATGCAACAACTTGATCCGATGACCCTACAAGCTCCGCCCCTATCGGCTAGGATGACGTCAAGGACAAGACGATTTTGAAGCACAACAATCCGCATAGCAGACTGCTCTTCTGTTAAATTGCCTAAGGCGGAAATAGTTTCGTTCACTACTGCTTCAAGGGTTCTGGTTAATCTACGTATTAGCTTACTATTAGTGACTGTACCTATATAGGGGAAGAAACCTTTATTGAAATCTGTGTATTTTTCCCATGCTGTTTCAGTGTAATCGACAATTGGGAGATCTCTCTGCTGTCTATTGTGTACTAAATGAGTATTTCTATGATAATCAGGAGGAGCTAGGAAAACAGGTGGTAGGAGGAATGCTATGTAACAGGTACCATCCCAATCTAAAGGTAGGCGTATATATGCGGTCTGGCCACATATAAAGTAGGAATGACGAGAAGCTCTAAATGTAGACTTGCCTTGATCACTGAATTTTATTACAGTGGTGCATTTACTATGGCCCATGTGTATGGAGCCATTCTTTCTTATACATAGTTCCCCTTTTACTGGGAATACGGACATGGCGGGCAAGATTGGTGTAGCTTCAGATTCAACGTTCAGGATCATGAGGTTAAGTGTAAAATTACCTAATCCATATACTTCATTTTCTAGATCAGTTCCTGTTCTTTTGGGAAGTCCCTCCTTGTTAGGGTAGCAGACTTTAAGCAAAACTAAGTTCAGGTTTCCCCATACCCAGTTGTCTTGATAAACTGCGGAATTCGAATCTAGGGAATTAATCAAACTAAACCATGCTCCACAGGAGCCATTGTGTGTGAACGGATAGGGAAAGAGGGGCAAAACTCCCTTATAGTTCTGATAGGGAGGGAGTCGGCCACATATCCAACAATTTGTGGCATTGCTGGTTTGATGGAAATGATGTAGCATACTAATGAAAGTGTTATTGCGCAGCGCAAATCTATAAGACAATTCATGTGGAGGTAATTCACTAAAAGAATGTTCTGCAGTTATATTATAAGCATGCTTAGGAATAGGGTAATACATATGCAATAGGATGCTGACAATGATGATCAAAAGACTTAGAAAAAACAAAATTAATAATGTTACTGTACAATGACTACGAAATGATTTACAATACGCTTGCTTCTTGAGCAGCATTTGATTATTTCTTTCTCTATTCCGGTCCAGAGGATACATGTCAGAGACAAATTCAACCGATTCACCTTGGAGAGGACTTAAACAATCAAATTGTCTGACTTACTGGACCTCAATTTTAGTTTATACAGTTCTCGTTTCGTTAATTCAGCCAAAGGGAGCTTTGAGTCTGTTTGTGAGGGAATACAGGGTTGAGTCTCTACGCTGGATGGTAGTCCATAAAATTTCTTGATATGACTCGAGTGCAACCACCCTTTTCTTCCCTCGATTTTCACAGCTGTCCTTGTGGTAAGTAGAACTAACTTCGGTGACTTCCACCTAGGATCCAGTTGGGTCTTCCGGTCAAAATTCCTGACCAACACCAAGTCCCCAGGAACCACGTCATGGGGTTTCACCTCAGTATTGTCGGGAAAAGCTGCGGATACCTGTGAACGACAAGATTGTAGTGCAGACATCAAGGAAGCCAGGTAATCTGTCAGCATATTACAGTCAACGTCAGTTATTTTACGAGGTATAGGCGTCCCCCACATATTTGGTGGTCTACCGAAGATCACCTCATACGGGGATAGCCCTGTTCAAGAATGTGCTACCATTCTCATGTAAAAGAGCGCAACTGGTAAGGCTACTATCCAATCGACTCCTTTCTCTCTACATATTTTGGACAATCTAATTTTCAGGGTTTGATTATGGCGTTCCACGAGACCTGCCGCCTCGGGATGTCGGACACAGTGAAATTTCCATTGGTATCCTAATAGAAGGGAAACGTGTTTCATTAATTCGGATGAGAACGGCTGGCCGTTATCTGAGTAGACAACACGTGGTAAACCGTACCGTGGGAAGAATTCTCGAACTAACTGTTTGGCAGTAGTCGGGGCAGTGTAATCTGAAACCGGGTATGCTTCTGTCCAACGGGAAAGAGCACAGACAACTACGAGAACATATTTGAATCCTCGACATCGTTCCATCTGGATATAATCCATCTGGAGGACTTCAAAAGCATGATCGGGAGTTTGGAATCCACCCTGTTCTACGGGGATGCTTTTACCTGGATTAAACTGACAACATATCATACAGGTACGAACTTTTTGTTTCGCTGCGGCTCGCAAGTGTTTGTTGAACCAAATGTGTTGAATGCTGTCTAGCATAGCTTTTTCTCCTAGGTGCGCTGGACTATGTATAGTGTTAATGATGACTTGGACCATTGAGTCGGGAAGAAACCATATAGATTTTTCCTTCGTCATCCATCCTTGATCTGTTTGGATCCCTCCTAATTCAGTCCATTTCTTTATTTCTTCTGGTGTAGCATGTGTCTGTATGTCAATTACATCAAGGGCGGGATCCTTAACTGTCATGCAATGTGTTGGTGTCAGGACTATTGTCTTTGTCATGTCAGTTGTGTGAGTCTGATTCTGAGCAGTCTGTTTAGCTGTTCTGTCAGCTAGGTCATTACCCTGAGAAATAATATCGGTAACTTTTGTGTGGGCTTTGCATTTCATAATCGATATTGTAGTAGGTAGATGAATCGCGTCTAATAGGGCTTGAATGAGGGGTCCGTGTTGGATGTGGGCACCGTGAGAAGTTAAATAACCTCTCTCTCGCCACAGTACGCCGAAGTCATGGACGACTCCGAATGCATAACGTGAATCTGTGTATATGTTGACTTTTTTATTTGTGGCTTGAATACAGGCTTGTGTCAGAGCGATGAGCTCTGCTGCTTGAGCTGACAAAGTGTTAATACAATTTGTTTCAATGACTTCAGTATCGGTTGTGACTGCGTAAGCGGCCACTAACTCTCCTGTACTTGTTCTCATACATGACCCATCTACATATAATGTCAAGTCTGGATCTGTCAAAGGGATATCTGTCAGGTCTTGTCTGGGTTTCGTCGTGATAGTAATGACTTCGACACAATCATGTGCCAATGGATCTGTTCCGCCTACTGGTAACAGTGTGGCAGGATTTAACGTATTACAACGTCTGATTTCTATGTGTGGCTGAAACAATGTTAATTCGTAACCAGTGAGTCTTGCTATAGTCAAGTGTTGTGTTTGTGTGCGGTTCAAGAGAACCTCTACTGCATGTGGTACTTGTACTGTCAATTGATGTCCTAACACTATGGCATCGCTTTGTCTGATTGCTAAAGCTGTTGCTGCCACTGATTTCAGGCACGCTGGAAGTGCCTGAGCTACTGGATCTAATGTACTAGAGAAATAAGCACATGGTTTGTGTGATCCTGCTTGTTCCTGAGTGAGTACTGACAAAGCAGTACCTTCGCGTTCTGTAACAAAGAGTGTAAACTGTTTACTGTAACATGGTGTTGCTAGGACAGGTGCGGACAGGTGCTTGACATAAAGCGTTCTTTAAGCTTTCGAAGGCATGTGTATGTTCTGGAGTCCAAGGGAGGACAGTCGATGTGGCTGCCTCCTGTGTTGTCAACTGGATGAGTGGTTTTGCTAGAAATGCATATTGAGGGATCCACTGCCTACAGTATGAAGTGAGGCCTATAAAAGCCCGCACCTCCTTTTGTGTCTTGGGTGGTGGCATGTTAGCAATTAACTGGATGCGGTCGGGTGTAAGCTGCCTTCCCTCCTTGGACAGCAAGTGCCCAAGATAAACAACTCGCTGGACACAGAATTGCAGCTTGGAAGGGGACACCTTGTGCCCCTTGTCGGCCAGAAATTTTAAAACCGTCAGTGACGCTTTTTCACATTCATGTTCGCTTCGGGCGGTGATCAGCAGATCATCGACATATTGAAGCAAGGCAGTGTTAACTGGCATGTGGATACTGTCAAGTTCTCGTTTCAGTGCTTGGCTATAGATGCTGGGGCTTTCTGTAAATCCTTGAGGTGCGCGTGTGAATTTAAAACTTCGTCCATTTAAACTAAAACCGAATAAGTATTGACTTTCTGGATCAATTGGGACACTAAAGAAAGCATTCTTGAGATCAATTACAGTGAAAAACGTTGCTTCTGAGTCAATAGCTGTGAGTAATGAGGAGATATCTGGGACCACAGGGTATTGTGGTACAATACATTTATTTAATTCGCGCAGATCAATAACCAATCGATATACTGGTGGTGCTTTTGGATCCGTTCTTTTAAGGATCGGAATTATCGGTGAATTACATACATTGGAGTCAGTTTCCACAACCACTCCTTGGGTAATAAGCTCGTCAATGATTTGCAGTAAAGCCGTTACAGCATCTGGTGGTAACTTGTATTGTCGCATTCGTGGTAGTACCACTCCTGTTTTTAGTGTGACTCGATATGGTGTAATGTTCATGCAACCAACATCAGTGGGGCCTTGTGCCCATAAATGTGTAGGTAAATTCTGCAGTCGGTGATCCAGGTCTCTGGATACGTAGTGACCTTTAAAGTCACGTAAAAATAGTCGTACTCCTTCCGGAGAGCAACATATTATGGCTCCTAGAGCTTTCAATGTTTTTATACCTAACAAATTTTCTGGACATGATTTAGTAAGCAATAAATCTGTAGTACGTGTTAATGGACCGACTGTAAGTGGAAGAGGTTGTGTTACGTCATTTATTATAGGTTTTCCTGAGAATCCAAGGGAAATATTTTGTGAGCCTGAGAGGGGTGCCCCTGGAACTTCACTGCGTCTTATAGTTGTTCTGCTTGCCCCTGTATCAAGTAAAAACGTTCTGTCTTCCCCTAATAGTTCACTATGTACATAAGGTCCCTCTTGGTCTACAGGAACCTCTATAAGGGGTAAGCCAACTTCCCTCTCTAGGCTATCTCATGAGTATCGTTGATAATCGGGATAATCTGTTTGTGCATACTGATACATTTGTTGTGTTGTTGCTTGAGTTGCAGCGACAGGCTGCGCTTGTGGTGGTGCTACGATCTGTTGTGGAGCTGCCTGTTGCGGAGCTAATTGTTGCGGAGCTAACCTAGGTTGTGCCTGCTGAGGCAGTTGCTGTTGATTCTGATCCTGTCTAGGTGGACGTGGTCTCTCATGTGTTCTACCTGTGGCAATATTATGTTTCAGGACTGGACAATCGTGTATATAATGACCTTGTTGTTTACAATAGTTGCATGTCCCTTTCGCAGGACTTGCGGAATCACCCTTTTGATGATTATCGGCTGGAACTGACTGTGCAACAAGCATTTTCATTTTCGTATCTTTCATACGTCTTTGTTCGTGTTCTTGTTCTTCTCTAATTCTATTGTGGTGATATTGTAACATCTGTAGCATCTGTGATGGGGTATTACCTTGCCAGGTACTTTCGAATTTCAATACTCTATTCTTGACTTGTAGCAGAGAATTTTCGACTAATTTTGTCACAAACAGATGTGGATATGACTCACTACTGGCTTTTATACCACTATTTATACTAAAACATTTTTCAAATCGGGAATAGAAATCACTAGTGTCTTCATCTGGTTTTTGTTTACAGGCTGAGATTGCACCCCAGTCTTCCTTTTTCGTAGTTAATAAACGTGGCAGTACCTGTATTAGTAATCCTGCTAATGCTGTAGTCTTATCCCCAAGCCCTGCTCCTGCAGCTCGGGCCTTTTCTTCGTTTTCTAATGCTGTCCAATCTATCTTTTGGTCTCCCACCTCCCATTCCTTTTCTTTGAGTTTCTCATAAACACCGGCAGGTAATAGGACCTTTAATATTTTCATAATGTCGGGGTAAGTATACTCTCCCATGAGTAACATGTCTTTTATCTCACGGTGGAAACCTGCTGGGTCCTTGTCATGGCTGGGTACTACTTTCTTCATTTCTAATAATTCCAGTTTAGTTATAGGCGTGTACACAAACACGCGTGTAAAATTATCACCGGCACCTCTAATTGGGTGTACTTCGCGTAACGGATTCTGTCTATCTATGTGATACATCTTTCTTCCCATAATGAGAACTGGAACGTGTTCTGGGCATACGAAATTTAAATATTGGTTTCGGGATTCTAGAATTTCCTTAATCAAATCAGTACCTGACCCTCTCCATATATTCGTGAGTAGTTCTGTCAATATGTCAGGTAAGGGTCCTGGATCGGAGTGTTGGCCTTTATATAATATAAGGAGGTGTTGAATCATGTATATACTAGCTAAACGCTGTTCATATGGGTCTAGATTCAGAAACGTGTGTGCAAGTACATCGTCATTGTATTCGCCGGGACTGTCAGCCCATTGTACTGCTGACCTGGCTAATTCTTGTTCGTCCATAGAATCGAGCACGTGGTACCCCCTTCGATCTCGGAGTAATTTATCAGCGGCTTGGAATAAGTGTTCAGGGGATTTTGTATTTAGCATAGGATTTGGAAGATGTCTATTACATTCTGGACGTATTGGACGTATTGGGTCGTTAAAACCTCTGGTATTATTATGGGATCTTCCTCTACCTACATAAGCTATTGTATCTACTTGGTCTGATTCTTGCTCCCCCTCCTCTCTGTTTAGGTCAGTGGGGTCTACCTCTAATCTTTCTTCATGCATTCGTTCTACTTCTTTGCGGATCTTTCGGAACATAGCTACTATACATAACAGTTTATCATGTCTCCCTTCTGATATATTCTTACCCCAAGTGACAAGTTTTTGCATTTCTTCCGGATTTACCCCAGGCCGGTCTTGATTTCTGATTACACAGTTTATGAGGAAACGTAACAGTTGTCCCTGTACCTCCGCTCTCTGGTACTCCATGGCTCTGCTAATACTTTCAGGACCTCGTCCTGACTGGACAAAGTGATATATATTTTCTAAATGTGTAGCCATTCCTGGTAGCTTCGTTAAATATATTGCGGCTCGTCGAATACGTAATGATGACAGCAGCATTTCGTCCCGTTTACCAGGCACAGGATCATATCTACAATCTACTAGAAGTTCCTTGAGCATGTCGGGGGTTGCTAGTTTGGGCGTACGTTGGTGTGCTAATTCTCCAAGGGAAAATTTATTTCCTCTGGGTGGCGTAGAAAAAATGTCTGTTGTACCTCCTGTAGCACCATCTGGGGTGCTGGACGTGAAAGGATTTGTTGAAGGTGAGACAGCAACCGTCGTTGCGGGAAAAGCGGTAGAAACAGATGTGCTTGTCGGAATGTGTGTCGAAGCTTGTTGTTGTGGAGGTACAGACGGAGAGTCTTGGCGATGAGCATCATCGGCAAGCGGTCTATGTGGTACGGTATTAGTATACTCAGGAGCTGCGTCATCTAAATAAGAGGAAAGGAAAACATCTTGTGCGGTTCTAGGATGCCCCTTGGGATGTGCTTTTATTGGAAACAATGGAGGTGGCAAGTCTTTTGGTATTTCCGGAGTAGCCTTAGGTAACCCTTCGGCCAGAAGTGGATACATACCGTTCATAAGGGCGTTTCTTTGTCTGTCTATTTGTTCTGATTTTACTCGGGTACCTTCCTCAAGTAATAGATTTTCTCGGGTTTTATTTGAATTCTCTCTACCCTTCTCTTCCTGTCTGAGCGCTTTTTCTGTACGTCTATATGATTCTTTACGCCATAATTCAATGGCATCTTTCTGCGACTGTCTGGCTTTCTTTTTCCATAATTCTTCTTCTACTCTCATGATGCAATCTGCATCCCAGGTCCCCGCTGCGGGCCATCTCTGACTCTCTGGTAATTCTTTGGTGTAGTCCACCCATAAATCAAGAAATAATACGGCATCTAGGCCATGCTTATGATACATAAAGTACCCTGGAGTGTCCCTAGGTGGGATGGGAACGGCTTCTTCGAGTACACCTTTTCTAGTTTTGATCTGTCTTAGTTTCGAAAAGAGCGGCATTTTTAGACCTTATGACTGGGACACACTTTATAAAAACACAATAATGAACAGTCATTCACACCACAGTATATAGAACGTATTTAAAACATTTAACACTTAACAGTTTTACGAACAATGATAACTAATAGAAAACTAGTTACTGACATTATACTGACACTAGATAATACTTATTTATCTTATTTATATGCAAAACATACTATATATACTGCTAAACAGTACAGATACACTGCTAAAACAGTGCAGACCGGATTTGTGTACCCAAACCCGTCTTGACCGGCACAGACTATGTGCACGTTAAATGCCTCCCCGGTAATGGTACTCACCGGGTAGCTCGGAACGGAAGGCCTCGGAACGGAACGGAAACTGGACTGGACCGGACTGGACTCGGAACTTCGGAACCTGGCGGGTCTCTGTATACCTCGGATCTTGCTCTCTCAGCTAGGCTCTGGTCGGGATACTTCGCACTTCTCACCGCCTCGTCTGGGTGTTGATCGCAGCCTCAGTCGTCCCCGCTTGGCCGGAGGGAGATACAGGAAATCCTGCAGATACGCGTTTTTGTCCGTTCAGCTGTGGCAGGAGACCGGGCCTGCAACGCACCGCCGGCGCGTGAGATGAGAAAGTGTCCCTGTTCGGGCGCCAATTTATGTGGTAAATATTTCGTTACCGGTACTATTTTTTATGCGGTAAAGTCTATTAAAAATAACTCAGTAAAATGAGAGGCAGAATCCGTGGTATTAGAGGTTTAAAAAGGCTTTATTCCTATACAAAGGAACACAATTCGAATTGTTGGCGTTCTATTCCATCACCACGAAAGTTCAGGAAGGAAGGGCATATATTATTGACAGGTAATCATTTTTATAGAAAAGGCATTACAGTAAAACAGATGCAGTAGGCGTATTAACTGATAAGAAAAATAAACTATGCATGCGTAACTAGAATAGGCGTAACTAGACAACGTCATCATACATGATGTCATAAGTGGGTGGATCCATAAGAGAATCCTGCAATGTCAGCAGAAATATTTGGCAGAGATGCGTGCGCAGCCGCATGACGTGTGATTGACGTGCAACTAGAGGGAGAAAGGGACTTGACATTTAGCTCTACATGTGGAGACAAAAGTCTGGGGTTATGTCAACCTACTCCCAAATCATATCTAATATCCTATGTTTAAAGAACTGTGTTATCCAAAAAGAGAGGTCTCTTAGGATAGAATCTTATTCTATACTGACTATACTGACTGTTAGTGCGTGTACAAGCGTCTAAGTGTCTACACTAGATGCGAGGGGGTAGGAATATTCCATGGTAACAGGGCTATGAATTACTTGCATGAGGACAGCGAGGCCTGGCCCCTTTGCACGGTAGCTGGAGGAATGTTTACCTAAACTGCTAGACAGGAATGCATCGGATGAGGGGCGGAGGAGATAATCTTGAAGGTGAAATACAGTTCTTGGCAGGCGACGGGCTGGATCAGGCACCGTTAGCCGCGCAGGGAGCGAGACAAAGTTCATGGTCACAGATGCAGGCTCAGACTGGAGCTTTCAGAGGCAGAAGGCAGGAAAAGGCTTGATGACAGAATTCGGGCCTACTCGCCTGAATCTGTAAAATGTGGAAAGTGAACCACATAAAGTCGGTGGCCTTTCATACTTAGGAAAGGAATATCTGACCCATTCATGGTGGATCTGAAAGAGGACATGTTGACGGTGGACGCACATATATTTGCGTCTTCAAAACTGGAGCAGGAGGGTACATACATGTACGTATAGCATGTACATGGAGCCGTTGGGGTCTACGATAGGGGACATAACTGATCACAAAATTCATATTTCCTCAGAGCCCTTGGAACCAATTGTTTAGACAAGGCGCTACGAGTAGCTCCTGTATCAACCAGAAACTGATCAGTAGAACCCAAAACATTCGCTGTAACATAGGGACCCCTCTGATCTACTGGAACTTCAACTGATTCCTTACCCCATCTTAGGCAATCCTATGCATGAGCAGAATCTTGAGAATCAAATGGCACATAATCAGACATTTGATATTGGTTCCTTCTGTCAAAAGTGTTGAACCCATCCTGCCCACGTATATTAGCATCAAACCTAGCACGATCACCTGTGCTTCCTCTAGGCCCTGAATATCCTGAACGATTTCTCATTTGTCCCCGACCACGTGGACACTGCTGAGCACACAGTGCTGGACAATCGGAAGCCCAATGCCCAAATTTCTTACAGTACGCACACTGGTCAGCAGACAAATTCGAACGAGTATAAGAAGGGAAAGACGAACCATAAGATCCACGTCCACCTCTATCACTACCTCTAAAAGGCGGACCATAAGCCTGAGCCAACATAATCTTCGTTTTCAATTCTTTAGTCTTCTTATCCTCATTACCCTTTGCTTCTAATTCCTGGCGTTCATAATACTGAGCCATAGTCAAGAGAGAAACCGGGGAAGAGGTAGTCCATGAACTCTCACTGGCTTTTAGGCGACTAGCTATTCCTGGCAACAGGTTTGCGACATATTTATCGACAAGCAGATGTCTGCCCGTGTCATCTGTCAATGACTGGCCACTAAAATCGTGGAATGCTTCTTCAAAGCGTGTAAAGAAATCAGAGACCGATTCATCTGCCCTTTGCTTACAAGATGCTAAAACAGTCCAATCTATCTTTTTAGGGGGAATAATCGTTTTTAACTTAACTAATATAGCTGCGGGAAGATCTAAAATTAACTGACATGGCTTCTGTGCGGGTTCCCTTTCTACATCCATTTGTTCTAAGTCTTTCCATAACGCCCCAAAAGCTGCACGATCATCAATTTTACGAACAGTTCTCCACATATCAGGCGGTACTATCAATCCAAAAAAATAATCAATATCAGGCAAAGTCATAGTACAAGAGCTAATAGCACCCTCAACTTCCTCATAAAAAGCAGCTGGATTTTTCCGCGGATCAGGCAATGCAGTCTTAAGTGCCATGACATCCGTCCTATTCCAAGGAGTGTAAACCCAATTATAAATAAAATAACCCTTAGCATCGATAGAGGCCTTATCATCACTTGTACCCTGTCCTTTAGGAGGAACATACAAAGGCGCGGCCTCCCGCATAGGTTTCGCGTGAACTATCATAGTCTTATCTGTTCCGGAGATAGAAGCTTGTGCCATGCCGGTCTGAGATGTCTGTGCAGCTACGTCTGCATCCTTTTTCTCCTCTCGCAAACGGACTGCATCAACACGCAGTTTAACCAAACGCCTGATTGTGTCATTCACCTGGGGGAAAACAAAAAGACCATCACGCATTTGCTTACAATTAACTGCTACATCGTCGGGCTCTAACTCCTCAGAATATTTCCTAAACAGCTCAAGGACCTCTGCGGCAAACACCTCAGTAAAATACAGCTGCTCCCTTTCCTGCCACCCTTTCATACTATCTAGAAGTTCAGAGGCGGGGGCAATGCTACGAACTGCTTTACGAGCAGCAGATCTAAGCTGGGTCGAACGCGCAGCGGTCAACATAGAACGAGTTTCTCGTGTCTTGTGTTCCTCTGAACTAGAGTCCTCATCTGACTCATGAGGGGCAGAAGGAACAGTATACGGAGGTGGAGGACGATCTAATAATAAGGAATCATCTTGTGGTTTATTAAGTATAGGATAAAGGGGCCGCCGAACAGCGTATTGGCCAGTTACCTGTAAATTGAGCTCCCTATCTTCTCTCTCTTTTAACTCTTTTATTTCTTTGTTCTTCAGCTCTAATGCTTTCACATAAATGTTCTTTCGCTGTTCTTTTTCAATCAAGGCTTGCTCACGCTTCATTCGTTCACGCACTTCTTTCTCCCACATTCGTACACAATCAAACATATCTTGCCTAGTCTTTCGCTTACACAGACATTGTTCCACATACTCAATCTTTCGTAAATCAAATGACCCATACATAGGCCAACGCAACTCAGTATCCTTACAAGTGTATTTATTCCATAATGTGCTGTACATTATAGAAGAAAGACCATGCTTAATATACATATCTCTATTAGGCGTCCCCTCCGGGGGGGCCGGTTGTGCTTCATCGAGTCTCAAATTGGTACCACTACAAAAGCAACACATCCTACGAAGTGTGCTAAAACAGGCATGCCAAAAATAGTGCAGAATATGCAGTATTATAATCAAAGTAGCACTTAAGGTACCTTTAGTATGATGTGCCGTTCAAATCAATTCAAATAGAGAAAATTCTCCTCATTACCTGCCTATATAGATTGCAACCCATATATAAATCTCATAACAAACCAAGTTGGCCAACACAAATTCCGAAATCCAAAAGCCACAGTAAGTGTTACTAAACTACCTTACCAATCCCAGGCATCAAAACCAACAGCAAGCGCCGCAGAAGGACACTTACCAATCACTTGTGTCCAGGTTCCAACTGCCAAGTTCTAAAATCGTGGACCGGCACCACCTGGATTGTCAGATCAGAAAGAAAGGAAAAACGCCGTGGTTGCCAAGACTCGGGTCTCATCGGGCAGCGATCGCGTCCAGAGCGAGATTCCAATCCTTCGTCGCGACCAATCCTTTGGGCATCCGAGTCGCCAATGAGCCCCACTGGTTGGGCGCCAATTTGTAGAAGTGGACCTCAGCTAGGCCTACCAGTGCAAGGGGTTCGCCCTTCTCTGCACAGAGTCCTCAGACCAATAGGAAGAAGTTGGCACAGAAACTGGAATAGAAAATGCAAAGTTTAATAAACCTCATGAGGTGGAACTACATTCACACAGCACCCTTCGGTGTTGAGTGAAGTAGCACACTGAACAGAAGGAGCATGGTCCTTTTATACCCACACAGGGGCTGAAAAAAAGGCGGTACAAGTACACATGAGAAGAGTTATGCACATAGATGGTCATACAGAAACTGCACAGTCGACAAGTAGGAGGAGTTAACAGTTTGTCAATGCTAGTAAACACATCCAGACAGTTACATACTACTAACAGCTGCAAACTCAACTGGGCATGTGGAAAGGTAGAAGATACTAAATATAGTTTGTTTCTAGGCAGATTACAAGAGCAGTTAACACTAAGGGAGGACAAAGCACATGGTGAGCACATGGCAAACAAAATGGCTGCCAGAAATACAAAATGGATTCCAGAAAATGGACAAGATAGCCTCCTCAGGACACCCCCGCACCGCACGGCCCTCCAGCTGTGTCTGTGCCCCCTCGCTGCTGCTCATTGTGCCGTTTTGCCGTTTTTGCCCTCCTGTGCCCTGACTGCTTGTCACTGTTGCCTCTGTTGTATTTAGTATTTGTATTTGTTTTTTGATTCTGTACCTCTGTTTCCTGCTTCATTGCCTCCCCTGGTGTGACCCCCGCTCCCCGCTTCCCGCCGCCGTGACATCGTGGCCCGCCCCCTTTTCTTCTGTGGCCTCCCCGCTCCCGCCTCCCAGCTGCTCCTCCCTTCCACTTCGCCTTAAATGGAGACTGCGCGGACGCGTGGCGGACACGAGCAGCGGGTGTGCCGATTGTGCGCCGAAGGCGCGCCAAAGGCAAGCACGTCTGCGCCCCTCCGCGCCTGGACCGCGCCCAGCGCCAGGACCCCTGGCCCCCGCCGACGCCAGACCACACGAAGGACCTACGACGCCGCCACCCTCAACGCACTCAACGCCGTCCAGAACCCCGCCTGCTACCAAGCCACGCTGAAACGCACCAACGGACCCTTCGCCTGCCAAGCCTGCTTATTCACCTGCCTCCGGACCTGCACCGCACCCGCCAAGCCAGGCACCAGCAACGAGCACCTCAAGTGCATCCTGCTCAACACCCGCTCCGTCCACAGACACGCCGTGGAACTCTGGAACCTGCTCGACACAACATCACCAGACGTCCCTTCCTCACGGACACCTGGATGAACGCCTCCACAGCGCCTGACATCGCCATCGCCATCCTGGACGGATACAAGATCACCCGGAGGGACCGCGTCAACCAGACTGGAGGAGGCATCGCCATGGTACACAAGAACACCATCCGCATCACAACCAACTCCAACAACACCCTCACCGCCGCCGAACACCTCCACTTCCAGATACACACCGACCCCAAGACGACCCTCAGAGGCACCCTCATCTACAGACCCCCGGGACCACGCACACAATTCAGCGAAGACATCGCAGACTTCATCAGCCCGCATGCCCTCCCCTCCGCTGACTACATCCTCTTAGGGGACCTCAACTTCCACCTGGAGAACAACAACGACAGCAACACCGCCGCCCTGCTGGACAACCTCGCCAACCTCGGACTCAAGCAACTGGTGAACACCCCCACCCACTACGCCGGCGACACACATGACCCAGTCTTCTCCTCCAGCAAATACATCTCCTTCAGCCACTCCACCGGACTTCATTGGACTGACCACAGCTGCGTCCACTTCAGCTTCAGAAGGACCACGGCCCACCACCACCCGCAACAGGTTCCTCGCAGGAGCTGGAACAAGATCACCGCCGACCAGCTCACCACCTCTCTCAGCCAGAACCCTCCCGCCAGCACGACGGACCCCAACAAAGCAGCCAGCAACCTCACACAGTGGATCACCAACTGCGCAGACAACCTCGCACCAGTGAAGACCCCTCCCAGCAGACCCGGCAGCAAGAAAGCCTCTTGGTTCACCGACGAACTTAAGAACTCCAAGAAGAACTGCCGCACCCTCGAGAAAGCCTGGAGCAACGACCAGACCACAGACAACATGACTGCACTCAAGCACGCCACCCGCAAACACCACCAGCTGATCCGCACCACCAAGAAGACAGCATTCAAAGAACGACTGGACAACAACGCCCACAACAGCAAGGAACTCTTCAGCATCGTCAAAGAGCTCTCCAACCCCAGCACCGGAAACAACGACATCACTCCCTCGCAAGACCTCTGTGACACACTCGCCTCGTTCTTCCACAGCAAGATCGCTGACATACACAACAGCTTTGGCGCACAGACCACGCACCCAACCTCCGGACCAACGCCCCCCATCACCACCCTCTGCGCCTGGACCCCGGTCAACACCGAAGACACCACCCGCATGATGAACACCATCCACTCCGGATCACCAACCGACCCCTGCCCCCACCACGTCTTCAACAAAGCCGATTCCATCATCGCGCCCCAACTCCGGGACATCATCAACACCTCCTTCAACACCGGCACCTTCCCGGAGAGCTGGAAGCACGCCGAGCTCAGCGCCCTCCTGAAGAAACCAACAGCGGACCCCACCGACCTCAAGAACTTCCGCCCCATCTCGCTCCTCCCTTTTCCCGCCAAAGTCATCGAGAAGACCGTCAACAGACAGCTTGCCGCCTTCCTCGAGACGAACGGATCCCTTGACCAATCGCAATCCGGTTTCCGAGCCAACCACAGCACTGAGACCACCCTCATCGCAGCCACAGACGACATCAGATCCATGCTCGACAACGGGGAAACAGCGGCCCTCATCCTCCTGGACCTCTCCGCAGCGTTCGACACTGTCTGTCACCGCACCCTAGTGCAGCGCCTCAGCAACATCTGAATCCAAGACAGGGCACTGGAGTGGATCATCTCGTTCCTCACCGGAAGAACCCAGAGAGTCCGCCTCCCCCCATTCGTATCCGAGGCCACCGAAGTCATCTGCGGTGAACCACAAGGATCTTCACTCAGCCCCACCCTCTTCAACGTCTACATGAGCCCCCTCACAGCCATCGCATGCCAACACAACCTCAACATCATCTCCTACGCCGACGACACCCAGCTGATCCTCTCCCTCACCAACGACCCCGCCACCGCCAGAACCAGCCTACACGATGGGATGAAAGACGTCGCCGAGTGGATGAAGAACAGCCGCCTGAAACGGAACTCAGACAAAATGGAAGTCCTGATCCTGGGATCATCGCCCTCCGCCTGGGACGACTCCTGGTGACCCCCTGCCCTGGGCACTACTCCCAAACCAACGGACCACGCACGCAACCTGGGCTTCATCCTGGACTCCTCCCTCTCGATTACCAGACAAGTCAACGCCGTCTCATCATCGTGCTTCAACACCCTGCGCATGCTCCGAAAGATCTTCCGGTGGATCCCCACCGAAACCAGGAGGACGGTCAACCAGGCTCTCGTCACCAGCCGTCTGGACTACGGAAACACCCTCTATGCCGGAACCACAGCCAAACTTCAGAAAAGACTCCAACGCATCCAGAACGCCTCCGCACGTCTCATCCTGGACATCCCCCATCACAGCCACATCTCCGGCCACCTGAGAGACCTGCACTGGCTCCCCGTCAGCAAGAGGATCACGTTCAGACTCCTCACCCACGCACACAAGGCCCTCCACGGCCTGGGCCCCAAGTACCTCAACAACCGCCTGAACTTCTACACTCCCACCCGCCAGCTACGATCAACCAGCCTCGCCCTCGCCGACGTTCCACGCATCCGCAGAGCCACCACCGGAGGAAGATCCTTCTCCTACCTGGCAGCCAAGACATGGAACTCCCTCCCCATCCACCTCCGGCTAACCCAGGACCATCTCTCCTTCAGGAAGCAACTCAAGACCTGGCTTTTCGAGCAGTAACGTTCCCCTCTACCCCAGCGCCTTGAGACCCCTCCGGGTGAGTAGCGCGCTTTACAAATGTTATGATTGGTTGATTGATTGATTAAATACCAGATGGATTCCGCTAATGCTAATCCAATCGCAGCCAATTTACAACATAATGACCCTCACAGGTGACCAGAGGGATCTACAGACCCCCTAACAAGTCTTAAGACCCCTCTCACAAGCGAACAGAGGGATCTACAGACCCCGTAACAAGTTTAAATACCTCCTCACAGCCGACCAGATGGATCTCAGCCCCCAGGAGTCTAAAGGCCCCCTCACAAGCAACCAGAGGGATATACAGAGCCCCTTACAGGTCTAAAGACCCCTCTCACAAGTGACCAGAGGGAACTACGGACCCCCTAACAAGTCTAAAGAACCCCTCACAGGCAACCAGAGGGAACTACAGACCTCCCTAACAAGTCTGAAGACCCCTCACAAGTGACCAGAGGGATCTACAGACACCCTAACAAGTCTAAAGACCCCCTCACAAGCGACCTGAGGGAACTACAGACCCCCTAACAAGTCTAAAGACCCCCTCGTAAGCGACCAAAGGAAACTACAGACCCCATAACACGTCTAAAGACCCCTCACAAGCGAACAGTGGGGTCTACAGACCCCCTAACAAGTCTGAAGACCCCTCACAAGTGACCAGAGGGACCCAGAAACCCTCTAACAAGTCTAAATACCCCCCTCACACGTGAACAGAGGGATCTACAGACCTCCCAACAAGCCTTAAGACCACCTCACATGCAACCAGAGACATCTACAGACCCCCCTAACAAGTCTTAAGACCCCCTCACAGGTGACCAGAGTTGTCTACATACCCCTTACCAAGTCTAAAGACCCTCACATGCGACCAGAGGTATCTACAGACCTCCTAACAAGTCTTAAGACCCTCACATGCGACCAGAGGTATTTACAGACCTCCTAACATGTCTAATGACCCCTCACAGGTGACCACAGGGATCTACAGACCTCCGAACAAGTCTTAAGACCCCTCTCACAAGCAAACAGAGGGATCTACAGACCCCGTAACAAGTTTAAAGACCCCCTCACAGCCGACCAGGTGGATCTCAGCCCCCAGGAGTCTAAAGGCCCCCTCACAAGCAACCAGAGGGGTATTTAGAGCCCCTAACAGGTCTAAAGACCCCTCCCACAAGTGACCAGAGGGAACTACAGACCCCTAACAAGTCTAAAGAACCCCTCACAGGCAACCAGAGGAAACTACAGACTCCCCTAACAAGTCTGAAGACCCCTCACAAGTGACGGGAGGGATCTACAGACCCCCTAACAAGTATGAAGACCCCTCTCACAAGCAATTAGAGGGATCTATAGACCCCCTAACAAGTCTAAAGACCCCTCACGAGCGACCAGAGGGATTTACAGACCCCCTAACAAGTCTGAAGACCCCTCTCAAAGGCGACCAGAGGGATCTACAGACCCCTAACATGTCTAAAGACCCATCTCACAAGCGAACAGACGGATCTACAGACCCCCTAACAAGTCTAAAGACCCCCTCACAGGCGATCAGATGGGACTCAGCCCCCAGGAGTCTAAAGACCCCTCTCACGAGTGACCAGAGGGATCTACAGACCCCCTAACAAGTCTAAAGACCCCCCCTCACACGCGAACAGAGGGATCTACAGACCTCCCACCAAGCCTTAAGACCACCTCACATGCAACCAGAGACATCTAGAGACCCCCTAACAAGTCTTAAGACCCCCTCACAGGCGACCAGAGAGATCTACATAGCCTCTACGAAGTCTAAAGACCCTCACATGCGAACAGAGGTATCTACAGACCCCCTAATAAGTCTTAAGACCCTCAGATGCAAAAAGAGGTATTTACAGACCTCCTAACAAGTCTAATGACCCCTCACAGGTGACCAGAGGGATCTACCGACCACCTAACAAGTCTAAAAAAACCCTCACAGGTGACCAGAGAGATTTACAGACCCCCTACCAAGTCTAAAGAACCTCACATGCGATCAGAGGTATCTACAGACCCCCTAACAAGTCTAATGGCCCCTCACAAGCAACCAGAGGGATATACAGAGCCCCTAACAAGTCTAAAGACCCCTCTCACAAGTGACCAGAGTGGTCTAGAGACCAGCTAACAAGTCTGAAGACCCCTCACAAGTGACCAGAGAGATCTACAGACCCCCTAACAAGTCTAAAGACCACCTCACAAGAGACCAGATGGATCTCAGCCCCCCTGGTGTCTAAAGACCCCTCACAAGCAACCATACAGATCTACAGACACCCTACCAAGTCTAAAGAGCACTCACATGCAACCAGAGTGATCTAGAGACCCCCTAACTAGTCTAAAGACCCCACTCACAAGCAACAAGAGGGATCACAGCCCCCAGGGGTCTAAAGACCCCCTAAAAAGAGAGACATGAGGGATCTACAGACCCCCTAACAAGTCTAAAGACCCCCTCACAAGCGACAAGAGGAATCTACAGACCCTCTGACAAGTTTGAAGACCCCTCACAAGTGACAAGAGGGACCTAGAGACCCCCTAACAAGTTTAAAGACCACTCTAACAAGCAACAAAAGGGATCACAGCCTCCAGGATTCTAAAGACCCCCTCACATGCGACCAGAGGGATCTACAGACCCATTAACAAGTCTAAAGACCCTTCAAAGGTGACCAGAGGGATCTACAGACCCCCTAACAAGTCTTAAGACCCCTTCACAAGTGACCAGAAGAATCTAAACACCCCCTAACAAGTCTAAAGACCCCCTCACAAGCAACCAGAGGGATCTACAGATCCCTTAACAAGTCTAAAGACCCTACTAACAAACGACCACAGGGATACACAGACCACCTAATAAGTCTAAATACCCCACTCACAAGCAACCAGAGGGGTCTCAGCCCCCAGGAATCTAAAGACCCCTTCACAAGCGACCAGCAGGATTTACAGACCCCCTAATAAGTCTAAAGAACCCCTCACCAGCGACCATATGGATCTAGAGACCCCCTAACAAGTCTAAAGACCCCCTCAAAAGCGACCAGAGGGATCTACAGACCGCCATCGGTCTAAAGAACCCCTCAAATTCGACCAGTGGGATCTACAGACACCTATCAAGTGTAAAGACCCCCTCACAATTGACCAGAGGAATCTGAAGACCCCCTAACAAGTCTGAAGACCCCTCTCACGAGCTACCAGATAGATCTACAGACCCCCTAACAAGTCTGAAGACCCCTCTCACGAGCGACCAGATAGATCTACAGACCCCCTTGTGGTAAATATTTAAATTACCTGTACTATTTTTTATGCGGTAAAATACAATACGAATAACTCAGTAAAATAAGAGGCAGAATCCGTGGTATTCGAGGGTATAATAGGGTATTTATTCCTTACAAAGGAATGATGGTTCGAACCAGGCAATCGAGTTCCGTCACCACGAAGGTTCAGGAAGGGAATCAGCAATAGATTATTGACAAGTAATAGTTTATATATGAAATGCATTACATTAAGACAGATGCAGGAGGCGTAACAGCTGATAATACGGATAAGAATACACATACGTAATGAAAAAGGCGTAATAATAGGCGTGCATAAGGGCGTATACTAGAAACGTCATTTAAAATGATGTCACAGGTGGGTGGATCCATAAGAGAATCCTGCAGTGTCAGCAAAAATGTTTGGTAGAGATGCGCACGCAGCCGCATGACGTGTGATTGACGTGTAACTAGAGGGTGAAGGGAACTTGACATTTAGCCCTACATGAGGAGACAGAAGTCTGGGGTGTCAGGACAACCTAGTCCTAAATCATATCTAATATCTTGTGTTTAAAGAACTATATTATCTAGAAGGAAAGGTCTTCTCGGACAAATCCTATTCTATACTGACTGTTAGTGCGTGTACAAGCGTCTAAGTGTCTACATGAGATGTGAGGGGGGCATGGGCCTTCCATGGTAACAGGGGCTATGAATTACTTGCATAAAGACAGTGAGGCTGGGCCCTTTGCTCGGTAGCTGGAAGGATGTTTACCTAAACTACTAGACAGGAATGCATTGGATGAGGAGCGGAGCAGATAACTTGAAGGTGAAATACAGTTTTTGGCAGGCAACAGGCCGCGTCAAGCACCGTTAGCCGCGCAGGGAGTAGAACAAAGTTCATGGATACAGATGCAGGTCCAGGCTGGAGCATTTCAGAGGCAGAAGCAAGAAAAAGCTCGATGGCAGAATTCAGGGCCTACCTTGCCAGAGCTGGAAAACGTGAAAAGTATACCATATAAAGACGGTGGCAAGGCATACTTAGGAACGGAATATCTGGCCCATTCATGGCAGATCTGAAAGAGTACATATTAACGTTGGACACAATTGTGTTTGCGTCTTCATAGCTTGAAGTGGAGGGAACATACATGTACTTGTAGCATGTACATGGAGCCGTTGGGGTCTAGATAGGGGACACAATTGACCATAAAAATTCATATTTCCTCATTCCCTCCTTGTCCCCTATGGACCCTCATGAAATATCGATCTTCAGGAATCCATCAATCTGTTCATGTAACATCATTTGTTCTTCTTTCTTCTTCCGGGATCTTGAACGAAAACTTGAACGTGGAATACACGATGTGGCACACAGGCCGCAAATCGCTGGTCCACATTGTAGACATAGGCAGCAACTGAATATTATGAGAAGGCCAATACCTAGGAAGGATAGGACTTTCCATCCCCAGGCTGACAACACGCTCCAGAACCAACCGGACCATGTCCAGGTGCCTGCATTCTGATGTATCTGATTTGCAATCTTGTGAAGACGAGTTATGGCTTTATATACGGATGGCGCGTTTTCTGGGATGAAAACACAGCAACTTGATCCGATGACCCTACAAGCTCCGCCCCTATCTGCTAGGATGACGTCAAGGACAAGACGATTTTGGAGAACAACAATCCGCATCGCAGACTGCTCCTCTGTTAAGTTGCCTAGGGCAGAGGTAGTTTCATTCACTACCGCTTCAAGGGTTCTGGTTAATCTACGTATTAGTTTACTGTTTGAGACAACACCTATGTAAGGAAAGAGACCTTTATTGAAGTCGGTATATTGTTCCCATGCTGTTTCGGTGTAGTCAACAATCGGGGTATCTCTCTGGGGTCTATGGTGTACTAGATTGCTATTTCTATGATAATCAGGAGGGGCTAGGAAAACGGGTGGCAAAAGGAATGCAATGTAACAGGTACCATCCCAATCTAGGGGTAGGCGTATATATGCTGTGTGACCACAGATGAAGTAGGAGTGACGGGAAGCTCTAAATGTAGACTTGCCTTTATCACTGAATTCGATCACAGTACTACATTTACTATGACCCAGGTGTACTGAACCATTCTTTCTTATACAGAATTCACCTTTGACTGGTAATACGGACATAGCAGGCAAGACTAGTGTAGCTTCGGATTCAACATTTAGAATCATGAGGTTAAGTGTAAAATTACCTAATCCATATACTTCATTTTCTAGGTCAGTTCCTGTTCTTTTGGGAAGTCCCTCCTTGTTAGGATAACAGGCTTTAAGCAAGACTAAGTTCAGGTTTCCCCATACCCAGTTGCTCTGGTAAACTACAGTGTTTGAATCTAAAGAATTAATTAAACTAAACCATGCTCCACAGGAACCATTGTGTGTAAACGGATATGGAAAGAGAGGCAGGACTCCTTTGTATTTCTGATAGGGAGGGAGTCGGCCACATATCCAACAATTGGTAGCATTGCTGGTCTGATGGGAATGATGTAACATACTAATGAATGTGTTGTTGCGCAGCGCAAATCTATAGGACAACTCATGTGGAGGTAGTTCACTAAAAGAATGTTCGGCTGTAACATTGTGAGCACGCTTGAAAATAGGGTAATACATGTGTAATAGTATACTTGCGACAATGATCAGAAGACTTAGAAAAAACATAATTAATAATGTCACTATACAGTGACTACGAAGTGATTTACAGTACGCATGTTTCTTGAGCCGTTTCTGTCTATTTCTCTCTCTATTTCGGTCTAGAGGATACATGTCAGAGACAAATTCAACCGATTCACCTTGGAGAGGACTTAAACAATCAAATTGTCTGACTTGCTAGACCTTAGTTTCAGTTTATAGTTCTCGCTCTCAGTCTTTTCAACCAGGGGGAGTTTTGAGTCAGTCGGTGAGGGAATGCAGGGCTGAACGTTTAAATCCGATGGTAGTCCATGAAATTTCTTGATATGGCTCGAGTGCAGCCACCCTTTGCGACCCTCAATCTTCACGGCTGTCCTCGTGGTCAGTAAAACGAGTTTCGGTTGTTGCCAGCGAGGCTCCAACGGGCTCCTCCTGTCGAAGTTTCTCACAAGTACCAGGTCACCTGGAACCACTTCATGAGGCTTTACCTCGGTGTTGTCGGGAAAGGCTGCAGCTACCTGTGAACGGCAAGATTGTAGTGCAGACATCAAGGAAGCCAGGTAATCTGTCAGCATATTACAATCAACATCAGTTATTTTACGAGGTATAGGCGTCCCCCACATATTTGGTGGCCTACCGAAGATCACCTCATACGGGGATAGCCCTGTTCGAGAATGTGCTACCATTCTCATGTAAAAGAGCGCAACTGGTAAGGCTACTATCCAGTCGACACCTTTGTCTCTACAGATTTTGGACAATCTAATTTTCAGAGTTTGATTATGACGCTCCACGAGACCTGCTGCCTCGGGATGTCGGACACAGTGGAATTTCCATTGATAGCCTAATAGAAGTGAAACGTGTTTCATTAGCTCGGATGAGAACGGTTGGCCATTATCTGAGTACACGACTCGGGGCATACCATACCGTGGGAAGAATTCTCGAACTAACTGTTTGGCAGTAGTCGGAGCAGTGTAATCTGAGACGGGATACGCCTCTGTCCACCGGGAAAGAGCGCATACAACTACGAGGACATATTTGAATCCTCGACATCGTTCCATCTGGATATAATCCATCTGGAGGACTTCAAAAGGGTGATCGGGAGGTTGAAATCCACCCTGCTCTACAGGTACGCCTTTACCTGGATTGAACTGACAACAAATCATACAAGTTCGGACTTTCTGTTTGGCTGCAGCTCGTAAGTGTTTGTTGAACCAAATGTGTTGAATACTGTCTAACATGGCTTTTTCTCCTAGATGTGCTGGACTATGTATTGTGTTAATGATAACTTGAACCATTGAGTCGGGGAGAAACCATATAGATTTTCCCTTCGTCATCCATCCCTGATCTGTCTGGATCCCTCCTAATTCGGACCATTTCTTTATTTCCTCTGGTGTAGCATGTGTCTGTATGTCAATTACATCAAGGGCGGGATCCTTAACTGTCATGCAGTGTGTCGGCGTTGGGACTATTGTCTTTGTCAAGTCAGTTGCAGGAGTCTGATTCTGTGCTGTTTGCTTAGCTGTTCGGTCTGCTAGGTCGTTACCCTGAGAAATAATGTCAGTCACTTTCGTATGGGCCTTGCACTTCATAATCGATATTGCAGTAGGCAGATGTATTGCATCTAACAGAGCTTGAATAAGGGGACCGTGTTGAATGTTGGCACCGTGAGAAGTTAAATAACCTCTTTCGCGCCAAAGAACGCCGAAGTCATGGACGACTCCGAATGCATAACGTGAATCTGTGTATATGTTGACTTTCTTATTTTTGGCTTGAATACAGGCTTGTGTCAGAGCGATAAGCTCTGCGGCTTGAGCTGATAATGTGTCGATACAATTTGTTTCAATGACTTCAGTGTCTGTCGTGACTGCATAAGCGGCCACTAACTTTCCTGTACTTGTTCTCATACATGAACCATCTACATAAAGTGTCAGGTCGGGGTCTGGTAATGGGACATCTGTCAAGTCTTGTCTAGGTTTCGTCGTAATAGTAATGACTTCAATACAATCATGTGCCAGTGGGTCTGTTCCACTTAAAGGCAAAAGTGTGGCAGGATTTAATGTACTACAACGTTTGATTTCTATGTGTGGCTGAAACAATGTCAATTCGTAACCAGTCAGTCGTGCTATAGTCAAGTTTTGTGTTTGTGTCCGGTTCAAGAGAACCTCCACTGCATGTGGTACTTGTACTGTCAATTGATGTCCTAATACTATGGAATCGCTTTGTCTGATCGCTAGAGTTGTCGCTGCAACTGATTTCAGACACGCAGGAAGAGCTTGAGCTACGGGATCTAATGTGCTAGAAAAGTAAGCACATGGCTTGTGTGATCCTGCTTGTTCCTGCGTGAGTACTGACAAAGCAGTACCTTCACGTTCTGTAACAAAGAGTGTAAAAGGCTTACTGTAACATGGTGTCGCTAAAACAGGTGCTTGGCATAAAGCTTTCTTTAAGTCTTCAAAAGCTTGTGTATGTTCTGGAGTCCAAGGGAGGACAGTCGATGTCGCTGCCTCCTGGGTTGTCAACTGAATGAGTGGTTTAGCTAAAAATGCATATTGGGGGATCCACTGCCTACAGTATGAAGTGAGGCCTATGAAGGCCCGTACCTCCTTTTGTGTCTTGGGTGGTGGCATGTTTACAATTAACTGGATACGGTCAGGTGTGAGCTGTCTCCCCCATTTGGACAGCAAGTGCCCTAGGTACACAACTTGCTGGGCACAAAATTGCAGCTTTGAAGGGGACACCTTGTGCCCCTTGTCGGCTAAGAAATGTAAAACCGTCAGTGATGCTTTTTCACATTCGGGTTCGCTTCGAGCGGTGATCAGCAGATCATCGACATACTGAAGCAGTGCAGTGTTAACAGGCATGTGGATACTGTCAAGTTGTCTTTTCAGTGCTTGGCTGTAGATGCTAGGACTTTCTGTAAATCCTTGAGGTGCGCGTGCGAATTTAAAACTTCGTCCATTTAAACTGAATCCGAACAAATATTGGCTTTCTGGATCTATTGGGACGCTGAAGAAGGCGTTCTTGAGGTCAATTACAGTAAAGAACGTTGCCTCTGAATCAATAGCTGTCAGTAATGAAGAGATATCTGGGACCACGGGGTATTGTGGTACAATGCATTTATTTAATTCTCGCAGATCAATAACTAATCGATATACTGGGGGTGCTTTTGGATCAGTTCGTTTAAGAATCGGAATAATCGGAGAATTACATATATTGGAGTCGGTTTCTACAACCACTCCTTGTGCAATGAGCTCGTCAATGATTTGCAGTAAAGCCACTACAGCATCTGGCGGTAACTTGTATTGTCGCATTCGTGGTAGTACCACTCCTGTTTTGAGTGTGACTCGATATGGTGTAATGTGCATACAACCTACATCAGTGGGGCCTTGCGCCCATAAATGTGCAGGTAGATTCTGTAACCGGTGATCCATGTCTCTAGACACGTAGTGACCTTTAAAGTCACGCAAAAATAGTCGTACTCCGTCCGGAGAACAGCATATTATAGCTCCTAGAGCTTTCAATGTTTTTATACCTAACAAGTTTTCTGGGCATGATTTCGTAAGCAATAGATCTGTAGTCCGTGTTAATGGACCAACTGTAAATGCAAGCGGTTGCGATACTTCGTTAATAGTGGGCTTTCCTGAAAAACCAAGGGAAATATTTTGTGAGCCTGAGAGGGGTGCCCCTGGGACTTCGTTGTGACTTATAGTTGTTCTGCTTGCCCCTGTATCGAGTAGAAACTTTCTGTCTTTCCCTAATACTTGACTCTGTACATAAGGACCCTCTTGGTCTACAGGAACCTCAATAAGGGGTAAGCCAACTTCCCTCTCTAGGCTATTTCATGTGTAGCGCTGATACTCTGGATAGTCATTTTGTGCATACTGGTACATCTGTTGTGTCGTGTTTTGTGTTGCAGCAATAGGCTGTGGCTGTTGTTGTGGTTGTGGTACGGTCTGTTGTGCAGCTTGCATAGGCTGTATATTCTGAGGTACTTGTTGTTGGATCTGATCCTGTCTAGGCGGACGTGGTCTCTCCTTGGTTCTACCCGTGGAGATATTATGTTTTAGAACTGCACAATCGTTTATATGATGACCTGGCTGTTTACAATAGTTGCATGTCCCTTTAACGGGAACCGCTGGGTTACTTGCCATACCCTTTTTATGACCGTCAGCTGGAACTGACTGAGCGACAAGCATTTTCATTTTCGTGTCCTTCATACGTCTTGTTTCGTGTTCTTGCTCTTCTCTAATTCTATTCTGGTGATACTGTAACATTTGTAACATTTGTGAAGGAGTGTTAGCTTGCCAAGTGCTCTCAATTTTTAATACTCTGTTTTTAACCTGCGGCAGGGAATTCTCGACTAGTTTTGTTACAAAAAGGTGTGGATATGACTCACTATTTGCTTTCAGGCCGCTATTAATACCAAAACATTTTTCAAATCGTGAATAAAAATCACTGGTGTCTTCCTCGGGTTTCTGTTTACAGGCTGAGATTGCTCCCCAATCTTCCTTTTTCGTAGTTAATAGACGTGGCAATACTTGCACTAATAGACCTGGCAATGCTTTTGTTTTGTCCCCAAGCCCTACGCCTGCAGTTCGGTTATTTTCTTCAGTTTCCAATGCGGTCCAATCAATCTTTTGGTCTCCCACCTCCCATTCTTTTTCCTTGAGTTTCTCATAAATACCGGCAGGCAATAATACTTTCAATATTTTCATAATGTCAGGATAGGTATAATCACCCATGAGTAACATGTCTTTTAATTCACGGTGAAAACCTGCTGGATCTTTTTCATGGCTAGGCACTAATTTTTTCGTTTCCAATAGTTCTATTTTGGTAATGGGCGTGTACACAAACACGCGTCTAAACGTATTGTCATCATTTCTGACTGGGTGTACTTCGCGTAAGGGGTTCTGTCTGTCCATGTGATACGTTTTTCTTTCCACGGGGGGAACTGAAACATGTTCTGGGCATACGAAGACAATGTACTGGTGCCGATATTCTAGAATTTCTTTAATTAAATCAGTACCTGAACCTCTCCATTTGTTCGTGAGTAATTCTATCAGTATATCAGGTAGGGGACCAGGATCGGAGTGTTGGCTTCTATATAATATAACGAGGTGTTGTATCATGTATATACCAGCTAAACGCTGTTCGTCTGGGGTAAGATTCAAAAACGTGTGTGCTAGCGCATCATCACTGTATTTTTCAGAACTGTCAGCCCATTGTACTGCTGACCTGGCTAATTCTTGTTCATCCATAGAATCGAGCATATGATACCCCCTTCGGTCTCGGAGTAATTTATCAGCAGCCTGGAATAGGTGTTCAGGGGACCTTGCATTTAACATAGGGGCTTGAAAATATCTGTTACATTCTGGACGTATCGGACGTGTTGGATCATTAAAGTATCTGGTATTGTTACAAGGTCTTCCCCTACCTACATAAGCTATCGTTTCTAATTGTCCCGTGGACATTTCTGATTCGTCCTCCTCCTCTCCCTCTGATTCAGTTTTTTGTGCTTCTACTCTGTTTTCATGTATTCGTTCTATTTCTTTTCTGATCTTTCGGCACATAGCTACTATACACTTCTGTTTATCATGTTTCCCTTCTGATATATTCTGACCCCATCTGGTAAGCACTTGCATTTCATCCTGATCTACCTCAGGCCTATCTCTGCTTCTGATCAAGCAGTTTATGAGGAAGCTTAACAGTAGTTTCTGTATATCTACTTTCTGGTATTCCATGGCCTTGTCAATACTTTCAGGGCCTTGCCCTGATTGGACAAAGTGATATATATTGTCCAGATGAGCAACCATTCCTGGTAGTGTCATTAAATATGTGGACGCTCGTCGTATACGTAGTGATGACAGCAGCATTCTGTCATTTTTACCGGGCACTGGATCATATCTACAATCCGCAAGATGTTCCTTAAACCTATCGGATCTTGCTGTTTGAGGTGTATGTTGATGTGCTAAATCTCTGAAGGACAATTTATTTCCTTGCGGTGGCGTGGAAAGAATCGCTGTCGCACCGCCTGTTGCACCTTCTGAGGTGCTAGGCGCGAAAGGATTCGTTGAATGTAAGGTAGAGACGGTAGATGTAGGAAAAGTGGTAGAAACAGATGAAACTGTTGGAATGTGAGGAGGAGTTTGTTGTTGCGGAGTTGGGGGCGGATGATCTTGAGGTTGAGCACCATCGACAGGTGGTGCGTGTGGTGGAACATTAACATATTCGGGAGCTACATCGTCTAAATAAGAAGAAAGGAAAATGTCTTTTGCGGTTTTGGGATGTACTTTAATCGGGAGTAACGGAGGTGGCAGATCTTTCGGTATTTCCGGAGTGGCCTTAGGCAAACCCTCGGCCAGAAGAGGATACATACCATTCATAAGAGTGTTTCGTTGTCTGTCTACTTGTTCTGATTCTACTCGGGTACCTTCGTCAATTAATATGTTTTTTCGGGCCTTTTCTGAATCTTCCCTGCTTTTTTCTTCCTGTCTGAGCGCTTTCTCTGTGTGCCTATGCGATTCTTTACGCCATAGTTCAATGGCATCTTTCTGTGACTGTCTGGCTTTCTTTTTCCATAACGCTTCTTCTATTCTCATGATGCAATCTGCATCCCATGTTCCGGCAGCGGGCCATCTCTGGCTCTCTGCTAAATCCTTAGTGTAGTCCACCCATAGATCAAGATATAATACGGCATCTAGGCCATGTTTATGGTACATAAAATGCCCTGGAGTGTCCCTAGGTGGGATGGGAACAGCTTCCTCGAGTATCCCTTTTCTAGTTTTTATCTGTCTTAATTTTGAAAATAACGGCATCTTGAACCTTGTTACTTAATTCTTACTCGGTTTTTGAACACAATAATTACAATAAACACAATAATGAAGATCGAACAATCACTCATACCACAATATTTAAAACATATCAAAACATTTAGAACGAACAATAATAATTAGAATAAAACTAGTTAATTGCATAATACTAAATATACTGTATGTACTGCTAAACAGTACAGATACACTGCTAAAACAGTGCAGACCAGGTCTGTGTACCCAGACCCGTCTTGACCGGCACAAACTAATGTGCACGTCTAGATGCGTCCTCAGCAACGGTACTCACCGGGAAGCACGGAACGGAAGGCCTCGGAAGTCTGGACTGGACTAGACCAAACTGGACTGGACTCGACTCGTGACTTAGATACTTCGGAACTTCGGAATCTGGTGGGCCTCTGTATACCTCGGATCTTGCTCTCTCAGCTAGGCTCTGGTCGGGATTCTCCGCACTCCTCACCGCCTCGTCTGGGTGTTGATCGCAGCCTCAGTCGCCCCCGTTGGCCTGAGGGAGATACAGGAAAGCCTGCGGGTACGCGTAATTGTCCGTCCGGCTGTGGCAGGAGACCGGGTCTGCAACGCACCTCCGGCGCGTGGGGTGTGAGAGGTGTCCCTGTTCGGGCGCCAATTTATGTGGTAAATATTTAAATTACCTGTACTATTTTTTATGCGGTAAAATACAATACGAATAACTCAGTAAAATAAGAGGCAGAATCCGTGGTATTCGAGGGTATAATAGGGTATTTATTCCTTACAAAGGAATGATGGTTCGAACCAGGCAATCGAGTTCCGTCACCACGAAGGTTCAGGAAGGGAATCAGCAATAGATTATTGACAAGTAATAGTTTATATATGAAATGCATTACATTAAGACAGATGCAGGAGGCGTAACAGCTGATAATACGGATAAGAATACACATACGTTATGAAAAAGGCGTAATAATAGGCGTGCATAAGGGCGTATACTAGAAACGTCATTTAAAATGATGTCACAGGTGGGTGGATCCATAAGAGAATCCTGCAGTGTCAGCAAAAATGTTTGGTAGAGATGCGCACGCAGCCGCATGACGTGTGATTGACGTGTAACTAGAGGGTGAAGGGAACTTGACATTTAGCCCTACATGAGGAGACAGAAGTCTGGGGTGTCAGGACAACCTAGTCCTAAATCATATCTAATATCTTGTGTTTAAAGAACTATATTATCTAGAAGGAAAGGTCTTCTCGGACAAATCCTATTCTATACTGACTGTTAGTGCGTGTACAAGCGTCTAAGTGTCTACATGAGATGCGAGGGGGGCATGGGCCTTCCATGGTAACAGGGGCTATGAATTACTTGCATAAAGACAGTGAGGCCGGGCCCTTTGCTCGGTAGCTGGAAGGATGTTTACCTAAACTACTAGACAGGAATGCATTGGATGAGGAGCGGAGCAGATAACTTGAAGGTGAAATACAGTTTTTGGCAGGCAACAGGCCGCGTCAAGCACCGTTAGCCGCGCAGGGAGTAGAACAAAGTTCATGGATACAGATGCAGGTCCAGGCTGGAGCATTTCAGAGGCAGAAGCAAGAAAAAGCTCGATGGCAGAATTCAGGGCCTACCTTGCCAGAGCTGGAAAACGTGAAAAGTATACCATATAAAGACGGTGGCAAGGCATACTTAGGAACGGAATATCTGGCCCATTCATGGCAGATCTGAAAGAGTACATATTAACGTTGGACACAATTGTATTTGCGTCTTCATAGCTTGAAGTGGAGGGAACATACATGTAATTGTAGCATGTACATGGAGCCGTTGGGGTCTAGATAGGGGACACAATTGACCATAAAAATTCATATTTCCTCACCCTAACAAGTCTAAAGACCCCCTCAAAATCGACCAGAGGGTTCTACAATCGCCCATGGGTCTAAAGAACCCCTCACATGCGACCAGAGGGATCTACAGACCCCCTAACAAGTCTAAAGACCCCTCTCACGAGTGACCAGAGGATCTAAAGACCAACTAACATGTCTAAAGAACCCCTCACAAGTGACCAGAGGGATCTACAGACCCCCTAACAAGTATAAAGACCCCCAAACAAGCAGCCAGAGGGATCTACAAACCCCCTAACAAGTCTAAAGACCCCCAAAGAAGCGGCCAGATGTATCTACAGACCTCCTAACAAGTCTAAAGACCTGTAGGAGAGTAGGATCTGCTTCTTATGGTCACCCCCACTTGTTGCTGCTATAACACTGTTTTTCGACTTTAGAATGGCTGGGGCCCTGCTAATCAGGACCCCAGCCTAGGTGCTTCCTCTCTAAATGGATTCCTAGTACCTTAGGTACACCACAGATTGGATTCTGGGGTGCCCTTATAAGTCCCTAGTATATGGTATACTATGTACCCAGGGCATAGGTACCCCAGAGGCCTACCCGGGGCTGCAGCATGTATTATGCCACCCCTGGGAAGCCCTCCAAAAGGACACCACAGGTCTGCTACTGCAGCCTGGGTAAGGTGGTGCATGCACCCCTTACCGAGATATAGGTTCACTATATCTCACCTATCACTGCACATATAAACCTATCAGTCACCCCTATGGCAGGCCTTATCAATCCTGAAGGCAGGGCACTTGGTTTTGTGTGAGAGAGTGACATGACAGCACCGGTATACCCGGTACCAGCTTAAAAGAGCCCTGGCACAAAATGGATGCTGCAGCCACATACATGAGTCTGGCCTCCTGCTGCTGAGCCAAACTCCGGCAGGGGAGGCCTGGACAATAGGTTTCCTGTCACAGGGTGGTGTTACCACCTCCCAGACAGGCTTTAGTGTATTGGGGCTGGGTGGGTGAACTCTGAGAGGGCTTTGAAGTCCTGCACTGGGGGCACATTTGGTTTCCCTGTGCATAGTCCAGCTCAAACCGGTTGCAGGGGCTGGCATGAAACTGGACAAAGGAAATGGGTGTAGCCACCCCTCTTTCCAACCCTCCCCATAGGTGGGTCCCCTGAGTTAGTCTAACACCTTCCTCTGGTATGAAGAAGGAACCTCTGTAACCAGAACTTTAGATATTCCTGGATGAAACTCTGCAAATGAATCCTGGATCTTCGACGATCTGTTTAATGCCAGATGACTGAAGAATCTCGCTTGGGGTAAAGGAGTTACTCCCCTGCTTGGCAGGCACTAAAACGCATCTGTCCGGTCTGCATCTCCGAAGCTCCTGCCGGACGCCGAAGACTTTGCAACACCAGAGGTGGATTTCCAGACTTCCCAGAGGCCAAACCGAGTTCTTAGCAAACCTGAGACCCGTAGCCCTCATGGGTACCGCGGAACCGGAACCCCTGGACACCGTGCACATTTGCAAGTGCATCAGCTTCCCGATGACTCTCGAGGCTGTGCATTGGGTTACTTGTACCTAGACCCCAAGCACCTTCTGCACCGAAGAGTGTGGGCCTACACTCCACAAGTCTTCCGTGAGCCCATTCTTTGCATTCCCGCTTGAGATACCTTCGCGATCCCTGGTCCGTTGACTGGTGGGTGCCTGTGAAGGCAAATCTGACTTCAATTGAGCTTCCCTGGTTGCTCCAGACATGCCTCGACTCTCCATCACTTGGGGAGTCCCCAGGACCTTGCTGGTCCGCACCGAAGCATCTTTCTCCTTTCTGCGTGGGTTGCTGGTGCCAAGGCTTGTTGTATTCAATCCGGGCACCAACACTGCAGCACTCGAAATCCTTCGTGGGACAGCTCGAATCCAGATCCTGGTCATCCTCGACACCTCCTGGTCCTCGTGGCTGAAGAGTCAAGCTTCACCTCTTTCACCTGAAACACCCGACACCGGTGGGCATTCGTCCATCATGCCCCTGGTCACTGGCAAGTGACTAAGACTCTGTCCCCTCTGCTTTCAGGTTCTTCACATCACCGATCCAGGCTTGGATCTCTTTGGACACTTCGCATCTTCCTGGCAGCAGCACTTCTTTGCAAGCTGCCATTGAAAACGATGACGCCACCCGACACCATTCAACACCTTTGCACCCGGCTTCCCTGGGTGAGGTAACTCGAGTACTCCGGTGCTCCCATGGGTGTTGACCCTAGAACTGTCTAAGTCCAAGAGGGTTTGGTCCTAGTCAGTTTTAAGTGTCCTTTAACTTTAAAAATCTAACTGCATCTTTCCCCATAGAAGCTAACGGGAGCTCGCGGCTGTGTTCTCACACTGCACACGGCCCCCGAGGGTCCCCTGTGTCACTACCTTGGGTGGTTCCTTATGGTCCCAGCAATTCTACAGGCTCTAGGTCTTGTGTCTAGTTAAGTCGTGGTTCTTATACCACTTACTTAGTATATGGTTTGGTCCGCCCCTAGGGCCAAACGGGTATTGTGGTATGTTACTGTAATATTTGAAGTGTAACTTATGTGCTTTTGCCTCTAGCCTCATAAAGAGACTAGAGGGGTGTGTTTAGGAATAAATACATATATATTATATATATATATATACCTGGTGTGGTCTCCTTTCGTTTAGCCTCTCAAGAGATTATAGACTGGTAAAACAAGCTGCCTTACATTCCTTCAAGACTTAGCCAGAAGGCTGTTCTCCATAGCTACCACTAGGATAGCTTTCAATAAAGGTTGTCTTTAACCAATCATCAATAAGGGGATGTTTGGACTGGTGCAAGGTGCCCACTATAACTAGTGGACAGCATATACCAGGCCAATTTCTCACAAGACCCCTCTCACAAACGGTTAGAGCAGGGGCGTAACACAGGCCCCGCAGCCCCTGCGGTGCGGGGGGCCCCAAGCTCGAGTGGGCCCCCTCGGCACAGTACTCTGGCCGGTGAGCTCATGATTGAGCCCTGAGAGGGGGCCCCTCTACGTTCCATGTAGGGAGGCCCCCTCAATTTTCGTTACGCCAGTGGGCTAGAGGATCTACAGACCTTCGAACAAGTCTAAAGACCTCTCACAGGTGACCAGATGGATCTCAGCACCCAGGAGTCTAAAGACCCTGTCACAAGCAACCACACGGATATACTTACCCCCTAACAAGTCTAAAGACCCCTCTCACAAGTGACCAGAGGGATCTACAGACCTCCTAACAAGTCTAAAGACCCCTCTCACAAGCGACCAAAGGGATCTACAGACCCCCTAACAAGTCTAAAGACCCCCTCACAAGTGACCAGAGGAATCTACAGAACCCCTAACAAGTCTAAAGACCCCTCTCACAAGCGATCAGAGGGATGTGCACACCCCAAAACAAGTCTAAAGACCCCTCTCACAAACGACAAGAGGGATCTCAGCCCCCAGGAGTCTAAAGACCCCCTCACAAACAACCATAGAGAACTAAAGACCCCCTAACAAGTCTAAAGACCACCTCACATGCAACCAGAGGAATCTAGAGACCCCCTAACAAGTCTAAAGACCACCTCACAAGAGACCAGAGGGCTCTACAGACCTATTAATAAGTGTAAAGACCCCTCTAACAAGCGACCAGAGGGATCTACAGACCCCCTAAGAAGTCTAAGGCCCCCTCACAAGCGAACAGAGGGATCTACAGAGCCCCTAACAAGTCTAAAGACCCCTCTCACAAGCGATCAGAGGGATGTGCACACCCCCTAACAAGTCTAAAGACCCCTCTCACAAGCGACTAGAGGGATCTCAGCCCCCAGGAGTCTAAAGACCCCCTCACAAACAACCATAGAGATCTAAAGACCCCCTAACAAGTCTAAAGACCACCTCACATGCAACCAGAGGAATCTAGAGACCCCCTAACAAGTCTAAAGACCACCTCACAAGAGACCAGAGGGCTCTACAGACCTGTTAATAAGTGTAAAGACCCCTCTAACAAGCGACCAGAGGGATCTACAGACCCACTAACAAGTCTAAAGACCCCCTCACAAGCAACCAGAGGGATCTACAGACCCCCTAACAAGTCTAAAGACCCTTCTCACATGTGACCAGAGAGATCCACAAACCCCCTAAGAAGTCTAAGGCCCCCTCAAAAGCGAACAGAGGGATCTACAGACCCCCTAACAAGTATAAGGAACCCCTCATAAGTAAACAGAGGGATCTACAGACACCCTAACAAGTCGAAAAACCACCTCACAAGTGACCAGAGGGATCTACAGACCCCCTAACAAGTCTAAAGATACCTCTCATAAGCGACTAGAGGGATCTCATCCCCCAGGAGTCTAAAGACCCCCCTCATGAGCGACTAGAGGGACCTACAGACCCCCTAACAAGTCTAAAGACCCCCCTCACAAGTGACCAGAGGGATCTACAAACCCCCTAACAAGTCAAAAGACCCCCAAACAAGCGACCATAGGATCTACAGACCTCCTAACAAGTCTAGAGACCCCTCTCACAAGCGACTAGAGGGATCTATAGACCTTCTAACGAGTCTAAAGACCCCCAAACAAGGAACTGGAGGGATCTAAAGACCTCCTAACAAGTCTAAAGACCCTGTGATAGGCGACTAGATGGATCTCAGCCCCCAGGAGTCTAAAGACACCCTAACAAGCAACCAGAGGGATATATAGACCCCCTAACAAGTCTAAAGACCCCTCTCACAAGCCACTAAAGGGATCTACAGACCCCCTAATAAGTCTAAAGACCCTCTCACAAGCAACCAGAGGAATCTACAGACCCACTAACAAGTCGAAAGACCCGTCTCATAAGCAAACAGGGGGATCTACAGACCACCTAACAAGTCTAAAGACCCCTCTCACAAGCAAACAGAGGGATCTGCACACCCTCTAACAAGTCTGAAGATCAAACTCACAAGCGACCAGAGGAATCTACAGACCCCCTAACACGTCTAAAGACCCCTCTCACAAGCGAACAGAGGGATCTGCACACCCCCTAACAATTCTAAAAACTACCTCACAAGTGACCAGAGGGATCTACAGACCCCCTAACGAGTCTAAAGATACCTCTCATAAGCGACTAGAGGGTTTTCAGCCCCCAGGAGTCTAAAGACGCCCCTCATGAGCGACTAGAGGGACCTACAGACCCCCTAACAAGTCAAAAGACCCCCAAACAAGCGACCATAGGATCTACAGACCTCCTAACAAGTCTAAAGACCCTGTGACAGGCGACTAGATGGATCTCAGCCCCCAGGAGTCTAAAGACACCCTAACAAGCGACCAGAGGGATATACAGACCCCCTAACAAGTCTAAAGACCCCTCTCACAAGCCACTAAAGGGATCTACAGACCCCCCCTAATAAGTCTAAAGACCCCCTCACAAGCAACCAGAGGAATCTACAGACCCACTAACAAGTCGAAAGACCCGTCTCACAAGCAAACAGGGGGACCTACAGACCCCCTAACAAGTCTAAAGACCCCTCTCACAAGCGACCAAAGGGATCTACAGACCCCCTAACAAGTCTAAAGACCCCCTCACAAGTGACCAGAGGAATCAACAGAACCCCTAACAAGTCTAAAGACCCCTCTCACAAGCGATCAGAGGGATGTGCACACCCCCTAACAAGTCTAAAGACCCCTCTCACAAGCGACTAGAGGGATCTCAGCCCCCAGGAGTCTAAAGACCCCCTCACAAACAACCATAGAGATCTAAAGACCCCCTAACAAGTCTAAAGACCCCCTCACATGCAACCAGAGGAATCTAGAGACCCCCTAACAAGTCTAAAGACCACCTCACAAGAGACCAGAGGGCTCTACAGACCTGTTAATAAGTGTAAAGACCCCTCTAACAAGCGACCAGAGGGATCTACAGACCCACTAACAAGTCTAAAGACCCCCTCACAAGCAACCAGAGGGATCTACAGACCCCCTAACAAGTCTAAAGACCCTTCTCACATGTGACCAGAGAGATCCACAAACCCCCTAAGAAGTCTAAGGCCCCCTCACAAGCGAACAGAGGGATCTACAGGCCTCCTAACAAGTCTAAGGAACCCCTCATAAGTAAACAGAGGGATCTACAGACACCCTAACAAGTCGAAAAACCACCTCACAAGTGACAAGAGGGATCTACAGACCCTCTAACAAGTCTAAAGATACCTCTCATAAGCGACTAGAGAGATTTCATCCCCCAGGAGTCTGAAGACCCCCCTCATGAGCGACTAGAGGGACCTACAGACCCCCTAACAAGTCTAAAGACCCCCCTCACAAGTGACCAGAGGGATCTACAAACCCCCTAACAAGTCAAAAGACCCCCAAACAAGCGACCATAGGATCTACAGACCTCCTAACAAGTCTAAAGACCCCTCTCACCAGCGACTAGAGGGATCTAAAGACCTTCTAACGAGTCTAAAGACCCCCAAACAAGGAACTAGAGGGATCTAAAGACCTCCTAACAAGTCTAAAGATCCAGTGACAGGTGACCGGATGGATCTCAGCCCCCAGGAGTCTAAAGACCCCCTAACAAGCAACCAGAGGGATATACAGATCCCCTAACAAGTCTAAAGACCCCTCTCACGAGCTACTAGAGGGATCTACAGACCCAATGATAAGTCTAAAGACTCCTCTCATAAGCGAGAAGAGGGATGTACAGACCTCCTAACAAGTCTAAAGACCCCTCTCACAAGCCACCAAAGGGATCTACAGACCCCCCTACCAAGTATAAAGACCCATTTCACAAGCAAACAGAGGGATCTACAGACCCCCTAACAAGTCTAAAGACCCCTCTCACAATCGACTAGAGGGATCTACAGACCTTCTAACAAGTCGAAAGACCCCCCAAACAAGCAACTAGAGGCATCTAAAGACCTCCTAACAAGTCTAAAGACCCTGTGACAGGCGACTAGATGGATCTCAGCCCCCAGGAGTCTAAAGACACCCTAACAAGCGACCAGAGGGATATACAGACCCCCTAACAAGTCTAAAGACCCCTCTCAAAAGCCACTAAAGGGATCTACAGACCCCCTAATAAGTCTAAAGACCCCCTCACAAGCAACCAGAGGAATCTACAGACCCACTAACAAGTCGAAAGACCCGTCTCACAAGCAAACAGGGGGATCTACAGACCCCCTAACAAGTCTAAAGACCCCTCTCACAAGCAAACAGAGGGATCTGCACACCCTCTAACAAGTCTGAAGATCAAACTCACAAGCGACTAGAGGAATCTACAGACCCCTAACACGTCTGAAGACCCCTCTCACAAGCGAACAGAGGGATCTGCACACCCCCTAACAAGTCTAAAAACCACCTCACAAGTGACCAGAGGGATCTACAGACCCCCTAACAAGTCTAAAGATACCTCTCATAAGCGACTAGAGGGTTTTCAGCCCCCAGGAGTCTAAAGACCCCCCTCATGAGTGACTAGAGGGACCTACAGACCCCCTAACAAGTCTAAAGAGCCCCTCACAAGTGACCGGAGGGATCTACAAACCCCCTAACAAGTCAAAAGACCCCCAAACAAGCGACCATAGGATCTACAGACCTCCTAACAAGTCTAAAGACCCTGTGACAGGCGACTAGATGGATCTCAGCCCCCAGGAGTCTAAAGACACCCTAACAAGCGACCAGAGGGATATACAGACCCCCTAACAAGTCTAAAGACCCCTCTCACAAGCCACTAAAGGGATCTACAGACCCCCCCTAATAAGTCTAAAGACCCCCTCACAAGCAACCAGAGGAATCTACAGACCCACTAACAAGTCGAAAGACCCGTCTCACAAGCAAACAGGGGGACCTACAGACCCCCTAACAAGTCTAAAGACCCCTCTCACAAGCGACCAAAGGGATCTACAGACCCCCTAACAAGTCTAAAGACCCCCTCACAAGTGACCAGAGGAATCAACAGAACCCCTAACAAGTCTAAAGACCCCTCTCACAAGCGATCAGAGGGATGTGCACACCCCCTAACAAGTCTAAAGACCCCTCTCACAAGCGACTAGAGGGATCTCAGCCCCCAGGAGTCTAAAGACCCCCTCACAAACAACCATAGAGATCTAAAGACCCCCTAACAAGTCTAAAGACCACCTCACATGCAACCAGAGGGTTCTACAGACACCCTAACAAGTCGAGAAACCACCTCACAAGTGAACAGAGGGATCTACAGACCCCCTAACAAGTCTAAAGATACCTCTCATAAGCGACTAGAGGGATTTCAGTCCCCAGGAATCTAAAGACCCCCCTCATGAGCGACTAGAGGGACCTACAGACCCCCTAACAAGTCTAAAGAGCCCCTCACAAGTGACCAGAGGGATCTACAAACCCCCTAACAAGTCAAAAGACCCCCAAACAAGCGACCATAGGATCTACAGACCTCCTAATAAGTCTAATGACCCCTCTCACAAGCGACTAGAGGGATCTATAGACCTTCTAACAAGTCTAAAGATCCAGTGACAGGTGACCGGATGGATCTCAGCCCCCAGGAGTCTAAAGACCCCCTAACAAGCAACCAGAGGGATATACAGATCCCCTAACAAGTCTAAAGACCCCTCTCACAAGCAACTAGAGGGATCTCAGCCCCCAGGAGTCTAAAGACCCCCTCTCAAACAACCATAGAGATCTAAAGACCCCCTAACAAGTCTAAAGACCACCTCACATGCAACCAGAGAAATCTAGAGACCCCCTAACAAGTCTAATGACCACCTCACAAGAGACCAGAGGGCTCTACAGACCCACTAACAAGTCTAAAGACCCCCTCACAAGCAACCAGAGGGATCTACAGACCCCCTAACAAGTCTAAAGACCCTTCTCACATGTGACCAGAGAGATCCACAAACCCCCTAAGAAGTCTAAGGCCCCCTCACAAGCGAACAGAGGGATCTACAGACCTCCTAACAAATCTAAGGAACCCCTCATGAGTAAACAGAGGGATCTACAGACACCCTAACAAGTCCAAAAACCACCTCACAAGTGACAAGAGGGATCTACAGACCCCCTAACAAGTCTAAAGATACCTCTCATAAGCGACTAGAGGGATTTCATCCCCCAGGAGTCTAAAGACCCCCCTCATGAGCGACTAGAGGGACCTACAGACCCCCTAACAAGTCTAAAGACCCCCCTCACAAGTTACCAGAGGGATCTACAAACCCCCTAACAAGTCAAAAGACCCCCAAACAAGCGACCATAGGATCTACAGACCTCCTAACAAGTCTAAAGACCCCTCTCACCAGCGACTAGAGGGATCTATAGACCTTCTAACGAGTCTAAAGACCCCCAAACAAGGAACTAGAGGGATCTAAAGACCTCCTAACAAGTCTAAAGATCCAGTGACAGGTGACCGGATGGATCTCAGCCCCCAGGAGTCTAAAGACCCCCTAACAAGCAACCAGAGGGATATACAGATCCCCTAACAAGTCTAAAGACCCCTCTCACGAGCTACTAGAGGGATCTACAGACCCAATGATAAGTCTAAAGACTCCTCTCACAAGCGAGAAGAGGGGTGTACAGACCTCCTAACAAGTCTAAAGACCCCTCTCACAAGCCACCAAAGGGATCTACAGACCCCCCTACCAAGTATAAAGACCCATCTCACAAGCAAACAGAGGGATCTACAGACCCCCTAACAAGTCTAAAGATCCCTCTCACAATTGACTAGAGGGATCTACAGACCTTCTAACAAGTCGAAAGACCCCCCCAAACAAGCAACTAGAGGGATCTAAAGACCTCCTAACAAGTCTAAAGACCCTGTGACAGGCGACTAGATGGATCTCAGCACCCAGGAGTCTAAAGACACCCTAACAAGCGACCAGAGGGATATACAGACCCCCTAAGAAGTCTAAAGACCCCTCTCACAAGCCACTAAAGGGATCTACAGACCCCCCTAATAAGTCTAAAGACCCCCTCACAAGCAACCAGAGGAATCTACAGACCCACTAACAAGTCGAAAGACCCGTCTCACAAGCAAACAGGGGGACCTACAGACCCCCTAACAAGTCTAAAGACCCCTCTCACAAGCGACCAAAGGGATCTACAGACCCCCTAACAAGTCTAAAGACCCCCTCACAAGTGACCAGAGGAATCAACAGACCCCCTAACAAGTCTAAAGACCCCTCTCACAAGCCACTAAAGGGATCTACAGACCCCCCTAATAAGTCTAAAGACCCCATCACAAGCAACCAGAGGAATCTACAGACCCACTAACAAGTCGAAAGACCCGTCTCACAAGCAAACAGGAAGATCTACAGACCCCCTAACAAGTCTAAAGACCCCTCTCACAAGCGACCAAAGGGATCTACAGACCCCCTAACAATTGTAAAGACCCCCTCACAAGTGACCAGAGGAATCTACAGAACCCCTAACAAGTCTAAAGACCCCTCTCACAAGCGATCAGAGGGATGTGCACACCCCCTAACAAGTCTAAAGACACCTCTCACAAGCGACTAGAGGGATCTCAGCCCCCAGGAGTCTAAAGACCCCCTCACAAACAACCATAGAGATCTAAAGACCCCCTAACAAGTCTAAAGACCACCTCACATGCAACAGAGGAATCTAGAGACCCCCTAACAACTCTAAAGACCACCTCACAAAAGACCAGAGGGCTCTACAGACCTGTTAATAAGTGTAAAGACCCCTCTAACAAGCGACCAGAGGGATCTACAGACCCACTAACAAGTCTAAAGACCCCCTCACAAGCAACCAGAGGGATCTACAGACCCCCTAACAAGTCTAAAGACCCTTCTCACATGTGACCAGAGAGATCCACAAACCCCCTAAGAAGTCTAAGGCCCCCTCACAAGGGAACAGAGGGATCTACAGACCCCCTAACAAGTCTAAGGAACCCCTCATAAGTAAACAGAGGGATCTACAGACACCCTAACAAGTCAAGAAACCACCTCACAAGTGACCAGAGGGATCTACAGACCCCCTAACAAGTCTAAAGATACCTCTCATAAGCGACTAGAGGGATTTCATCCCCCAGGAGTCTAAAGACCACCCCTCATGAGCGACTAGAGGGACCTACAGACCCCCTAACAAGTCTAAAGACCCCCCTCACAAGTGACCAGAGGGACCTACAAACCCCCTAACAAGTCAAAAGACCCCCAAACAAGCGACCATAGGATCTACAGACCTCCTAACAAGTCTAGAGACCCCTCTCACAAGCGACTAGAGGGATCTATAGACCTTCTAACGAGTCTAAAGACCCCCAAACAAGGAACTAGAGGGATCTAAAGACCTCCTAACAAGTCTAAAGATCCAGTGACAGGTGACCGGATGGATCTCAGCCCCCAGGAGTCTAAAGACCCCCTAAGAAGCAACCAGAGGGATATACAGATCCCCTAAGAAGTCTAAAGACCCCTCTCACGAGCTACTAGAGGGATCTACAGACCCAGTGATAAGTCTAAAGACTCCTCTCACAAGCGAGAAGAGGGATGTACAGACCTCCTAACAAGTCTAAAGACCCCTCTCACAAGCCACCAAAGGGATCTAACGACCTCCCTACCAAGTATAAAGACCCATCTCACAAGCAAACAGAGGGATCTACAGACCCCCTAACAAGTCTAAAGATCCCTCTCACAATCGACTAGAGGGATCTACAGACCTTCTAACAAGTCGAAAGACCCCCCCAAACAAGCAACTAGAGGGATCTAAAGACCTCCTAACAAGTCTAAAGACCCTGTGACAGGCGACTAGATGGATCTCAGCCCCCAGGAGTCTAAAGACACCCTAACAAGCGACCAGAGGGATATACAGACCCCCTAACAAGTCTAAAGACCCCTCTCACAAGCCACTAAAGGGATCTACAGACCCCCTAATAAGTCTAAAGACCCCCTCACAAGCAACCAGAGGAATCTACAGACCCACTAACAAGTCGAAAGACCCGTCTCACAAGCAAACAGGGGGATCTACAGACCCCCTAACAAGTCTAAAGACCCCTCTCACAAGCAAACAGAGGATCTGCACACCCTCTAACAAGTATGAAGATCAAACTCACAAGCGACCAGAGGAATTTACAGATCCCCTAACACGTCTGAAGACCCCTCTCACAAGCGAACAGAGGGATCTGCACACCACCTAACAAGTCTAAAAACCACCTCACAAGTGACCAGAGGGATCTACAGACCCCCTAACAAGTCTAAAGATACCTCTCATAAGCGACTAGAGGGTTTTCAGCCCCCAGGAGTCTAAAGACCCCCCTCATGAGTGACTAGAGGGACCTACAGACCCCCTAACAAGTCAAAAGACCCCCAAACAAGCGACCATAGGATCTACAGACCTTCTAACAAGTCTAAAGACCCTGTGACAGGCGACTAGATGGATCTCAGCCCCCAGGAGTCTAAAGACACCCTAACAAGTGACCAGAGGGATATACAGACCCCCTAACAAGTCTAAAGACCCCTCTCACAAGCCACTAAAGGGATCTACAGACCCCCCCTAATAAGTCTAAAGACCCCCTCACAAGCAACCAGAGGAATCTACAGACCCACTAACAAGTCGAAAGACCCGTCTCACAAGCAAACAGGGGGACCTACAGACCCCCTAACAAGTCTAAAGATCCCTCTCACAAGCGACCAAAGGGATCTACAGACCCCCTAACAAGTCTAAAGACCCCCTCACAAGTGACCAGAGGAATCAACAGAACCCCTAACAAGTCTAAAGACCCCTCTCACAAGCGATCAGAGGGATGTGCACACCCCCTAACAAGTCTAAAGACCCCTCTCACAAGCGACTAGAGGGATCTCAGCCCCCAGGAGTCTAAAGACCCCCTCACAAACAACCATAGAGATCTAAAGACCCCCTAACAAGTCTAAAGACCCCCTCACATGCAACCAGAGGAATCTAGAGACCCCCTAACAAGTCTAAAGACCACCTCACAAGAGACCAGAGGGCTCTACAGACCTGTTAATAAGTGTAACGACCCCTCTAACAAGCGACCAGAGGGATCTACAGACCCACTAACAAGTCTAAAGACCCCCTCACAAGCAACCAGAGGGATCTACAGACCCCCTAACAAGTCTAAAGACCCTTCTCACATGTGACCAGAGAGATCCACAAACCCCCTAAGAAGTCTAAGGCCCCCTCACAAGCGAACAGAGGGATCTACAGACCTCCTAACAAGTCTAAGGAACCCCTCATAAGTAAACAGAGGGATCTACAGACACCCTAACAAGTCGAAAAACCACCTCACAAGTGACAAGAGGGATCTACAGACCCTCTAACAAGTCTAAAGATACCTCTCATAAGCGACTAGAGAGATTTCATCCCCCAGGAGTCTGAAGACCCCCCTCATGAGCGACTAGAGGGACCTACAGACCCCCTAACAAGTCTAAAGACCCCCCCTCACAAGTGACCAGAGGGATCTACAAACCCCCTAACAAGTCAAAAGACCCCCAAACAAGCGACCATAGGATCTACAGACCTCCTAACAAGTCTAAAGACCCCTCTCACCAGCGACTAGAGGGATCTATAGACCTTCTAACGAGTCTAAAGACCCCCAAACAAGGAACTAGAGGGATCTAAAGACCTCCTAACAAGTCTAAAGATCCAGTGACAGGTGACCGGATGGATCTCAGCCCCCAGGAGTCTAAAGACCCCCTAACAAGCAACCAGAGGGATATACAGACCCCCTAACAAGTCTAAAGACCCCTCTCACAAGCCACTAAAGGGATCTACAGACCCCCTAATAAGTCTAAAGACCCCCTCACAAGCAACCAGAGGAATCTACAGACCCACTAACAAGTCGAAAGACCCGTCTCACAAGCAAACAGGGGGATCTACAGACCCCCTAACAAGTCTAAAGACCCCTCTCACAAGCAAACAGAGGGATCTGCACACCCTCTAACAAGTCTGAAGATCAAACTCACAAGCGACTAGAGGAATCTACAGACCCCTAACACGTCTGAAGACCCCTCTCACAAGCGAACAGAGGGATCTGCACACCCCCTAACAAGTCTAAAAACCACCTCACAAGTGACCAGAGGGATCTACAGACCCCCTAACAAGTCTAAAGATACCTCTCATAAGAGACTAGAGGGTTTTCAGCCCCCAGGAGTCTAAAGACCCCCCTCATGAGTGACTAGAGGGACCTACAGACCCCCTAACAAGTCTAAAGAGCCCCTCACAAGTGACCGGAGGGATCTACAAACCCCCTAACAAGTCAAAAGACCCCCAAACAAGCGACCATAGGATCTACAGACCTCCTAACAAGTCTAAAGACCCTGTGACAGGCGACTAGATGGATCTCAGCCCCCAGGAGTCTAAAGACACCCTAACAAGCGACCAGAGGGATATACAGACCCCCTAACAAGTCTAAAGACCCCTCTCACAAGCCACTAAAGGGATCTACAGACCCCCCCTAATAAGTCTAAAGACCCCCTCACAAGCAACCAGAGGAATCTACAGACCCACTAACAAGTCGAAAGACCCGTCTCACAAGCAAACAGGGGGACCTACAGACCCCCTAACAAGTCTAAAGACCCCTCTCACAAGCGACCAAAGGGATCTACAGACCCCCTAACAAGTCTAAAGACCCCCTCACAAGTGACCAGAGGAATCAACAGAACCCCTAACAAGTCTAAAGACCCGTCTCACAAGCGATCAGAGGGATGTGCACACCCCCTAACAAGTCTAAAGACCCCTCTCACAAGCGACTAGAGGGATCTCAGCCCCCAGGAGTCTAAAGACCCCCTCACAAACAACCATAGAGATCTAAAGACCCCCTAACAAGTCTAAAGACCACCTCACATGCAACCAGAGGGTTCTACAGACACCCTAACAAGTCGAGAAACCACCTCACAAGTGAACAGAGGGATCTACAGACCCCCTAACAAGTCTAAAGATACCTCTCATAAGCGACTAGAGGGATTTCAGTCCCCAGGAATCCAAAGACCCCCCTCATGAGCGACTAGAGGGATCTACAAACCCCCTAACAAGTCAAAAGACCCCCAAACAAGCGACCATAGGATCTACAGACCTCCTAACAAGTCTAATGACCCCTCTCACAAGCGACTAGAGGGATCTATAGACCTTCTAACAAGTCTAAAGATCCAGTGACAGGTGACCGGATGGATCTCAGCCCCCAGGAGTCTAAAGACCCCCTAACAAGCAACCAGAGGGATATACAGATCCCCTAACAAGTCTAAAGACCCCTCTCACAAGCGACTAGAGGGATCTCAGCCCCCAGGAGTCTAAAGACCCCCCCTCAAACAACCATAGAGATCTAAAGACCCCCTAACAAGTCTAAAGACCACCTCACATGCAACCAGAGAAATCTAGAGACCCCCTAACAAGTCTAATGACCACCTCACAAGAGACCAGAGGGCTCTACAGACCTGTTAATAAGTGTAAAGACCCCTCTAACAAGCGACCAGAGGGATCTACAGACCCACTAACAAGTCTAAAGACCCCCTCACAAGCAACCAGAGGGATCTACAGACCCCCTAACAAGTCTAAAGACCCTTCTCACATGTGACCAGAGAGATCCACAAACCCCCTAAGAAGTCTAAGGCCCCCTCACAAGCGAACAGAGGGATCTACAGACCTCCTAACAAATCTAAGGAACCCCTCATGAGTAAACAGAGGGATCTACAGACACCCTAACAAGTCCAAAAACCACCTCACAAGTGACCAGAGGGATCTACAGACCCCCTAACAAGTCTAAAGATACCTCTCATAAGCGACTAGAGGGATTTCATCCCCCAGGAGTCTAAAGACCCCCCTCATGAGTGACTAGAGGGACCTACAGACCCCCTAACAAGTCTAAAGACCCCCCTCACAAGTTACAAGAGGGATCTACAAACCCCCTAACAAGTCAAAAGACCCCCAAACAAGCGACCATAGGATCTACAGACCTCCTAACAAGTCTAAAGACCCCTCTCACCAGCGACTAGAGGGATCTATAGACCTTCTAACGAGTCTAAAGACCCCCAAACAAGGAACTAGAGGGATCTAAAGACCTCCTAACAAGTCTAAAGATCCAGTGACAGGTGACCGGATGGATCTCAGCCCCCAGGAGTCTAAAGACCCCCTAACAAGCAACCAGAGGGATATACAGATCCCCTAACAAGTCTAAAGACCCCTCTCACGAGCTACTAGAGGGATCTACAGACCCAATGATAAGTCTAAAGACTCCTCTCACAAGCGAGAAGAGGGATTTACAGACCTCCTAACAAGTCTAAAGACGCCTCTCACAAGCCACCAAAGGGATCTACAGACCCCCCTACCAAGTATAAAGACCCATCTCACAAGCAAACAGAGGGATCTACAGACCCCCTAACAAGTCTAAAGACCCCTCTCACAATCGACTAGAGGGATCTACAGACCTTCTAACAAGTCGAAAGACCCCCCAAACAAGCAACTAGAGGCATCTAAAGACCTCCTAACAAGTCTAAAGACCCTGTGACAGGCGACTAGATGGATCTCAGCCCCCAGGAGTCTAAAGACACCCTACCAAGCGGCCAGAGGGATATACAGACCCCCTAACAAGTCTAAAGACCCCTCTCACAAGCCACTAAAGGGATCTACAGACCCCCTAATAAGTCTAAAGACCCCCTCACAAGCAACCAGAGGAATCTACAGACCCACTAACAAGTCGAAAGACCCGTCTCACAAGCAAACAGGGGGATCTACAGACCCCCTAACAAGTCTAAAGACCCCTCTCACAAGCAAACAGAGGGATCTGCACACCCTCTAACAAGTCTGAAGATCAAACTCACAAGCGACCAGAGGAATCTACAGACCCCCTAACACGTCTGAAGACCCCTCTCACAAGCGAACAGAGGGATCTGCACACCCCCTAACAAGTCTAAAAACCACCTCACAAGTGAACAGAGGGATCTACAGACCCCCTAACAAGTCTAAAGATACCTCTCATAAGCGACTAGAGGGATTTCAGCCCCCAGGAATCTAAAGACCCCCCTCATGAGCGACTAGAGGGACCTACAGACCCCCTAACAAGTCTAAAGAGCCCCTCACAAGTGACCAGAGGGATCTACAAACCCCCTAACAAGTCAAAAGACCCCCAAACAAGCGACCATAGGATCTACAGACCTCCTAACAAGTCTAATGACCCCTCTCACAAGCGACTAGAGGGATCTATAGACCTTCTAACAAGTCTAAAGACCCCCAAACAAGGAACTAGAGGGATCTAAAGACCTCCTAACAAGTCTAAAGATCCAGTGACAGGTGACCGGATGGATCTCAGCCCCCAGGAGTCTAAAGACCCCCTAACAAGCAACCAGAGGGATATACAGATCCCCTAACAAGTCTAAAGACCCCTCTCACGAGCTACTAGAGGGATCTACAGACCCAGTGATAAGTCTAAAGACTCCTCTCACAAGCGAGAAGAGGGATGTACAGACCTCCTAACAAGTCTAAAGACCCCTCTCACAAGCCACAAAAGGGATCTACAGACCCCCCTACCAAGTATAAAGACCCATCTCACAAGCAAACAGAAGGATCTACAGACCCCTTAACAAGTCTAAAGACTCCTCTCACAATCGACTAGAGGGATCTACAGACCTTCTAACAAGTCGAAAGACCCCCCAAGCAAGCAACTAGAGGGATCTAAAGACCTCCTAACAAGACTAAAGACCCTGTGACAGGCGACTAGATGGATCTCAGCCCCCAGGAGTCTAAAAACACCCTAACAAGCGACCAGAGGGATATACAGACCCCCTAACAAGTCTAAAGACCCCTCTCACAAGCCACTAAAGGGATCTACAGACCCCCCTAATAAGTCTAAAGACCCCCTCACAAGTAACCAGAGGAATCTACAGACCCACTAACAAGTTGAAAGACCCGTCTCACAAGCAAACAGGGGGATCTACAGACCCCCTAACAAGTCTAAAGACCCCTTTCACAAGCCACCAAAGGGATCTACAGACCCCCGAACAAGTCTAAAGACCCCCTCACAAGTGACCAGAGGAATCTACAGAACCCCTAACAAGTCTAAAGACCCCTCTCACAAGCGATCAGAGGGATGTGCACACCCGCTAACAAGTCTAAAGACCCCTCTCACAAGCGACTAGAGGGATCTCAGCCCCCAGGAGTCTAAAGACCCCCTCACAAACAACCATAGAGATCTAAAGACCCCCTAACAAGTCTAAAGACCACCTCACATGCAACCAGAGAAATCTAGAGACCCTCTAACAAGTCTAAAGACCACCTCACAAGAGACCAGAGGGCTCTACAGACCTGTTAATAAGTGTAAAGACCCCTCTAATAAGCGACCAGAGGGATCTACAGACCCACTAACAAGTCCAAAGACCCCCTCACAAGCAACCAGAGGGATCTACGGACCCCCTAACAAGTCTAAAGACCCTTCTCACATGTGACCAGAGAGATCCACAGACCCCCTAAGAAGTCTAAGGCCCCCTCACAAGCGAACAGAGGGATCTACAGACCCCCTAACAAGTCTAAGGAACCCCTCATAAGTAAACAGAGGGATCTACAGACACCCTAACAAGTCTAAAAACCACCTCACAAGTGACCAGAGGGATCTACAGACCCCCTAACAAGTCTAAAGATACCTCTCATAAGCGACTAGAGGGATTTCATCCCCCAGGAGTCTAAAGACCCCCCTCATGAGTGACTAAAGGGACCTACAGACCCCCTAACAAGTCTAAAGACCCCCCTCACAAGTGACTAGAGGGATCTACAAACCCCCTAACAAGTCGAAAGACCCCCAAACAAGCGACCATAGGATCTACAAACCTCCTAACAAGTCTAAAGACCCCTCTCACAAGCGACTAGAGGGATCTATAGACCTTCTAACGAGTCTAAAGACCCCAAACAAGGAACTAGAGGGATCTAAAGACCTCCTAACAAGTCTAAAGATCCAGTGACAGGTGACCGGATGGATCTCAGCCCCCAGGAGTCTAAAGACCCCCTAACAAGTAACCAGAGGGATATACAGATCCCCTAACAAGTCTAAAGACCCCTCTCACGAGCTACTAGAGGGATCTACAGACCCAGTGATAAGTCTAAAGACTCCTCTCACAAGCGAGAAGAGGGATGTGCAGACCTCCTAACAAGTCTAAAGACCCCTCTCACAAGCCACCAAAGGGATCTACAGACACCCTACCAAGTATAAAGACCCATCTCAAAAGGAAACAGAGGGATCTACAGACCCCCTAACAAGTCTAAAGACCCCTCTCACAATCGACTAGAGGGATCTACAGACCTTCTAACAAGTCGAAAGACCCCCCAAACAAGCCACTAGAGGGATCTAAAGACCTCCTAACAAGTCTAAAGACCCTGTGACAGGCGACTAGATGGATCTCAGCCCCCAGGAGTCTAAAGACACCCTAACAAGCGACCAGAGGGATATACAGACCCCCTAACAAGTCTAAAGACCCCTCTCACAAGCCACTAAAGGGATCTACAGACCCCCTCATAAGTCTAAAGACCCCCTCACAAGCAACCAGAGGAATCTACAGACCCACTAACAAGTCGAAAGACCCGTCTCATAAGCAAACAGGGGGATCTACAGGCCCCCTAACAAGTCCAAAGACCCCTCTCACAAGCAAACAGAGGGATCTGCACACCCTCTAACAAGTCTGAAGATCAAACTCACAAGCGACCAGAGGAATCTACAGACCCCCTAACACGTCTAAAGACCCCTCTCACAAGCGAACAGAGGGATCTGCACACCCCCTAACAAGTCTAAAGATCACACTCACAAGCGACTAGAGGAATCTCAGCCCCCATGTGTCTAAAGACCCCCTCACATGCGACCAGAGAGATCCAAAGACCCCCTTACAAGTCTACAAACCAACGCTCAAGAGACCAGAGGGCTCTACAGACCCGCTAATAAGTCTAAAGACCCCTCACAGGCAACCAGAGGGATCTACAGACCCACTAACAAGTCTAAAGACCCCTCTCACAAGCGACCAGATGGATCTCAGCCCCCAAGCATCTAAAGACCACCTCACAAGAGACCAGGGGGCTCTACAGTCCCCCTAATAAGTCTAAAAACCCTCTAACAAGTGACCAGAGGGATTTACAGACCCACTAACAAGTCTAAAGACCCCCTCACAAGTGACCAGAGGGATCTACAGACCACCCAATAAGTCTAAAGACCCCTCTCACAAGCGACCAGAGGGCTCTACAGACCCAATAACAAGTCTAAAGACCCCTCTCACAAGTGACCAGAGGGATCCACAGAGCCCCTAACAAATCTAAAGACCCCCCTCACAAGCAACCAGAGGGATCTACAGACCCCCCCTTACAAGTCTAAAGACCCCTCTCACAAGCGACCAGAGGGATCTCAGCCCCCAAGGGTCTAAAGACTTCTCTCACGAGCGGCCAGAGGAACCTACAGACCCCTAACAAGTCTATAAACCCCTCTCACAAGCAACCTGAAGGATCTACAGACCCCCAACAAGTCTAAGGCCCCCCTCACAAGCGAACGGAGGGATTTACAGACCCCCTAACAAGTCTAAGGACCTCCTCACAAGTGACCAGTGGGATCTACAGACCCCCTAACAAGTCTAAAAACCCCTCTCACAAGTGACCAAAGGGATCTACAGGCCCCTAGCAAGTGTAAAGACCCCTCTCACAAGCAACCATAGGGATCTACAGACCCCCTAAAAAGTCTAAAGACCCCTCTCACATCTCACCAGAGAGATCTACAGACCCCCTAACAAGTCTAAAGACCCCTTTCACATCTCACCAGAGAGATCTACAGACCCTCTAACAAGTCTAAAGACCACCTCACATGCAACCAGAGGGATCTACAGACCCCCTAACAAGTCTAAAGACCCCTCTTACATGTGTCCAGAGGGATCTACAGACCCCCTAACAAGTGTAAAGTCCCCTCTCACATGTGACCACAGAGATCTACAGACCCCCTAACAAGTCTAAGGACCCCCTCACAAGCGAACAGAGGGATCTACAGACCCCCCAACAAGTCTAAGGACCCCTCGCAAGCGAACAGAGGGATCTACAGACCCCCTAAAAAGTTTTAAAAACCCTCTCACAAGCGACTAGTGGGAATTCCGCCCCCAGGAGTCTAAAGACCCCCCTCACGAGCGATTAGACCCCCTAACAAGTCTAATGAACCCCTCACATGTGACCAGAGGGATCTACAGACCCCCTAACAAGTCTAACGACCCCTCTCCCAAGCAACCAGAGGGATATATAGACCCCCAAATAAGTCTAAAGACCCCTCTCACATGTCTCCAGAGGGCTCTACACACCCCCTACCAAGTCTAAAGTCCCCTCTCACATGTGACCAGAGAGATCTACACACACCCTAACAAGCCTAAAGACCCCTCTCCCACCATCCAGAGGGATCTATAGATCCACAAACAAGTCTCAAGACCCCTCTCACAAGCAACCAGAGGGATCTCGGCCCCCATGAGTCTAAAGACCCCCTCCCAAGTGACCAGAGGGACCTACAGACCCCCTAACTAGTCTAAAGGCCACCTCACATGCGACCAGAGGGATCTACAGACCCCCCTAACTAGCCTAAAGACCCCTCTCACAAGCAACTAGAGGGATCTCGGCCCCCAGGAGTCTAAAGACCCCCTCCCAAGTGACCAGAGGGACCTACAGACCCCCTAACTAGTCTAAAGACCACCTCAATTGCAACCAGAGGTGTCTACAGACCCCTTAACTAGCCAAAAAGACCCCTCTCACAAGTGGGCAGAGGGATGTACAGTCCCCTAATAAGTCTAAAGACCTCTCTCACAAGCGACCAGAGGGATCTACAGACCCCCTAACAAGTCTAAAGACCCCTCTCACAAACGACCAGAGGGATCTCAGCTAGGGGTGGGCGGAATTTGCGTAGCCACGCTACGCAAAGCTCTGTGAAACGGTAAAAAATCTCCACGAGCACGCAGAGTTCCGCAAACTCGCGGAATTGCTTGTTCCGCCAGTTTGCGATGCTTTTTTCCTGTTCGCGAATGCTGTTTGCGTGCTCGGGGGGAAATATCTCGCGAACACGCATTTTGAAAGTGTGAACAAGCAAAAAATTCTGCGAAGCAGCAGATCCCACAATTTTTGGCAATTCCGCAGAACGCGAAATTACCCAAATTCCGCAAATTCCGTGAGCGGAACAGAATTTACCATCCAGACCTAATCTCAGCCCCAGGGATCTAAAGACTTCCCTCATGAGCGACCAGAGGAATCTACAGACCCGGTAATAAGTCTAAATACCCCTCTTACAAGCGGGCAGAGGGATGTACAGACCCCCTAATTAGTCTAAAGACCCCTCTCACAAGTGACCAGAGGGAACTACAGACCCCATAGTAAGTCTAAAGACCCCTCTCACAAGCGACCAGCGGGATGTACAGACCCCCTAACAAGTCTAAAGACCCCCTCACAGGTGACCAGATGGATCTCAGCCCCCAGGAGTCTTAAGACCCCCTCATAAGTGACCAGAGGGATCTACAGACCCCCTTACAAGTCAAAAGACCCCTCTCACAAGCGACAAGAGGGATCTTAGCCCCCAGGGGTCTAAAGACCCCCTCACGAGCGATCAGAGGGATCTACAGACCCACTAACAAGTCTAAAGACCCCTCACAAGTGACCAGAGGGATCGACAGACCCACTAACAAGTCTAAAGACCTCTCACAAGCGACCAGACGAATCCCAGCCCCCAAGAGTCCAAACACCCCCTCACAAGCGACCAGAGGTATCTAAAGAGCCCCTAACAAGTATAACTACCTGCCAACAAGCAACCGGAGGGATGTACAGACCCCTTAACAACTCTAAAGACCCCCTCACAATCAACCAGAGGGAGCTCAGCCCCAAAAGTATAAAAACCCCCTCATAAGCGTCCAGAAGTATCTTAGGTGCCCAGGTGTCTAAAGACACCTCTTACAAGCGACCAGAGAGATCTCATCCTCCAGGTGTCTAAAGACACCCTCACAAATGACTAGCAGGATCGAAAGACCCCTAACAAGTCTAATGACCCACTAACAAGTGACCAGAGGGATGTCAGCCCGAGGAGTCCAAAGACCCCCTAACAAGCGACCAGAGGGTTCTCAGCCTCCAGGTGTCTAAAGACCCTATAACCGACCAGGGATAAGTGATCCCCACGGGTTTCTACTGACACCTCACAGCTGACCATGGGGATCTCAGCCCCCACGAGTTTAAAGACCCCCTCACAACTAACCAGGGAATGCCAGTTCCTTAGGTGTCTAACAACCCCCTTACACATGACCAGGGTGTTGCGTTCACCTCAATTTTATTGGGTGCCACATTAATAGATCACCTCAACTCCAAAATGAAATCAACCCTTGTAGGAAAGTAAGATCTGCTTTCATGGTTACCCCCACTTTTTGCGGGTGTCATACTGTTTTTCTGTCTAGTCTGACTGGAATCATTCTAAACAGGACCCCAGTCACTGTGCTTCCTCCATTAATTGGCTATGGTGAGTATCTTGGTACATTCCTAATTGGCTGCTAGTGTACCCTAGTAAGTCCCTAGTACATGGTACTAAGGTACCTAGGGCCTAGGTACACGAGGGGACCCCCATGGGCTGCAGCATATGTTATGCCATCCAAAAATGACCCTCCAAACCCTGACCACAAGCCTGCCATTGCAGCCTGTGTGAGTCGATGCATGCACCTCTCACGAAAGATATGTGTCCTTATATCTATCATCACTGCACCTGAAACCTTTAAGTCACCCCTCTACAGGCCTTTCAGTCCCAAAGCAGGGTGCTTGGTTCCGAGTGTGAGGGTGGCCTGCATGAGCAGACCACCCCTACAAACCTCGGAGTCCATTCTCCAGGCTTTTTTTTGGATAACCAATTTTATTGATTTTGTAAAATTGCAGCAAAAACAACACCACCAATCAAGGGTACAATATGTAAGATGGAATATAGACAAAAACACATCACATCCGCACGTACAGTTGACAAGCATAAAGAAGATAATGACGGTCCAGCTCCAGTCCACATTCGCACGACAGAGCTCCCTCTCTTTAGTCCTCTACCACCCCCACCCATTTGTCCCACATTTGACGAAATTTTTGCGGGCACCCTCTGGCTGCGTATAGGGGCCATTCCTGTGCCGCGCACCAGTCCCCTCCCCTACGCCAGCGCACCATCGTAGGTGGATCTGAATTCAGCCATTGGGCCGCTATGTCCCTTTTGGCCACCATCAGGGCAGTGTTGAGGAAGAACTTCTCAGCCTGGTGCCGTCCAGTCCCTCGGAGATGCCCAGGATCACATTCAACGGAGCGAGAGGGACCTCCCAGCCCAAGACCTCAGCAAGTTTCCCGGCGACCAATTCCCAATACCTCATGATCACAGAGCAGAGCCATACCATGTGATAGAAATCTACATGTGGGTGAGAGCAGCGGGGGCAGAATGCATCGGGCCAGAGCCCAGCGTGGTGGAGGCGCAGTGGCATGAGGTAAGCAGCGTGAAGGTAATATCCTTGGACTAGGCGAAGCCTTGCAGAGACTGTAATTGTTTTGGGGGCCATCAATGCGTCTCTCCAGTCAGCGTCTTCTAGAGCCCCAATCCAACCCTCCCATGTAGCCCGGAGGTGAGATAGGGAATTGGGGGTGTTATTTATAAGGGAGCGGTAGATACGGGAGATTCCCCCTTCCCCATATTACCAGTCATGACCTGGGCTTCCTGTGGGCTGTATTCAGGTAAGGAGATACCCTCGGAAACATGGGAGCTAATTGGCGTAATTGAAGATAACAAAAGAGCTGGGATGAGTGAAGGGAGTATTGAGTCCTAGAAGGAGCGTAAGTGAGTCCCACTCCAGATGTCGCCCAGCAGGGAGATTCCAATAAGATCCCACGGTCGGAATCCTGAAAGATTGGCCACCTCTCAGAGACTGGTCCTGCACCACAGAGGAGTACACTGGGTCACCTTACCTGACCAATGTGTGTGGTGCAGAGAGGCCCTCCAAGCCAAGAATACTCCACGTGTGACCTCCGGAAAAGCTTGGGAGACAGTGTCCCCGTAGAGCATCCCCTGAATATTAGACAGACCCAGGGTGTGTAGCTCCAGACGATATGCCGGGTTGGACCAGCCGCCATTAAACCAATCATGCACGGTAAGGAGTCGAGTCGCTAGATAATAAAGATACAAACTCGCCATCCCAAGACCACCGTCAAAAGGTGGGATCTGACATTGGACCAGGGCCAGCCTGGGCCTCCACCCTCCCCATAAAAACTTAGTGGCCAAGCTGTCCATCTCCCGTAACCAGGATCTGGGGAAGGAGAGAGGCATATTCTGGAGCAGGTAGAGATATCTGTGTGAGATCATCATTTTAAACAGAGCTATCCTACCAAGAGGGTTGAGTGGTAGCTTTTGCCATTTGAGGAGGTCGGCGCGACCCGCTTAACCAACAGGGTAACGTTAAGGGACCAAGCAAGGTCAGGGAGAAGGGTCACCCAGATCCCCAAGTACTTGAAGGACTGCCACCGAAGCGGTATCGTCGACTGCCAGTCGAAGCACTCCTGTGAGAGGTGAAGGGGGACCAGGATGGACTTGGCTGGGTTCAACCGAAGGCCAGCGGTGCGCTCCAAGAGAGTCAAGGCCCGAAGACATCGGGGTCCCGACTGAGCAGGGTCTGCTAAGAATAATAACACGTCGACCGCGTAGAGCGCGATCTTGTCCTCTACAAAGCCGGGCCAGCTCCATCCTGTGAGAGACCGGTCGGAGTAGACGAGACAAGCAAAGGGTTCCATGATCAGCGCGAAAAGAAGCGGCGAGAAGGGGCACCCTTGTCTTGTGCCCCTCCTGATAGGAAAGGGATGGGACAGAGCCCCATTTACTAAAACCTGAGCCCGAGGGCAGCAGTACAATGTCCCAACTAGATTACGGAAGGGAACCCAAAACCCATTTCCTCCAACACTGCATCCAAGTAACCCCAGTCCACCGAATCGAATGCCTTCTCGAAGTCCACAAGAAGGAGGGACAAGTATGGAGTCAGGAGGTGCCGATTCACTAAGGCAAGGTGGAGGCGTCAGAGGCAGTGCCTGGTTCCTCTAGAGGGCATAAAATCGCACTGGTCTGGATGGACCAGCTTGGCCAGATGTGGTCGTATACGGTTGGCCAAGACGGAGGCGAAGATTTTAAGCTCTGAGTTGATTAGAGAAATGGGGCGATAATCAGAGCAACGGTTCAAGGGGGGCTGTGACTTAGGGATCACCACGATGGTGGCCAGGTCTGTCTCTCGACGGAAGGAGCCACAGTCCACCGCCTCACGGTAAATTTCCAGGAGAGGTGGGACCAGGGTGTCCCGGTAGGATGCATAGAACTCTTGAGGGAGCCCATCCGGTCCGGGTGTCTTACCTGCCGGCATGCGCGATATGGCATCATGAACCTCCTCAGGGGAGATCAGAAGGTCAAGCGCATCGGCCTCTGAGTTGCTAAGGTGCGGCAGGGGGAACTGCTCGCACTGGAGGAGCTCTGGGAGAGTGAGACTAGGAGCTCAAGCCGAATAGAGAGTGGCGTAGTTGGAGGCAAAGCATTGGGCCACCGCACCGGGGTGTGATGGGCTTTCCCACTCAGATCAAGCACCTCTGGGATGATATGGTTGGCCATAGGGTAGGTGGCCAGGTGATGGAGGAGCTTCCCATTTTTATCTCCCCACTCGTAGACTAGGGCCACAGAGGATCTCCAGAGCAGCTTGGCAGCTTCAAGGGTGGTCTGCCTGATTTCGCCCCTCCGAAACGTGAGTCTCCTGTCTTGAGACTCGGTTCTATCCACTGGGGACAAAGTCTCAAGCTGGGTGGCTTGAGCCTCCAGAAGTGTGAGGCAGGAATCGTGCACCGCACGGTTAAATTTAAGTTGGCCCTTGGCAAAGCCTCGAACGGTGGCCTTCCCAGCCTTCCATAGGGTACGAAAGGAGGACACCAATCCTTGGTTGTTGGCAAAATAGAGACGGAGCTCAGCTCCCACCCGCTCCCTGAATTCCTCGTCTTCGAGGAACTAGGAGGTGAGGCGCCAGAACAGACGTGAGGATGGAGGGAGCGCACCTAACTGTAGCGCAACCGGGGAGTGGTCTGATAGGCCCCTAGGGAGAATGGTGATGGTCTGGATCGCCCGACAGTCTTGGCCCGGTAAGAAGACATATTCTATTCGTGCATGAGTGTGATGAGAAGCCGAGGTATGGGTATAGTGTCGGGTCACCGGGTGCCAGAGTCTCCAGGCGTCCCCGAGACCTAAATTGGTAGCCCAGGTCAATAGGAGGCCCGATTGGGCAATCCTAGTAGTGGAGGGAGGTGAGGTAGTGTCAAGGCTGGGGTCCATGACCACATTAAAGTCACCCCCAATAACAGTCGTACCCAAGGGCAAAGCCGCAACGAGGGAGGTGAGTTGTTTAAGTGTGGAAGCCAGCAGAGAGGGGGAGAATAAACTACAAGCAGGTTCAAAGGCCGGTCTCCGAGGGTCCGCTCCAGGATAACGAAGCAGCCCTGAGGGTCATGAGTCACTTTGCGTGTCACCAGTGGAAGACTGGGGTACACCAGGATGGCCACCCCCATGATCCCCTATTGAAGCCAGAGAGCCAGACTCCCCCATAGCCATCACGTGCCAGGAAGGGACAGTGGTTGCCCAGCAGATGGGTCTCTTGAAGCAGGAGTATGTCTGTGGCATGACGCTTAGCATATCGCAGGACTGCTGCACGTTTGACCTTATCTAGGAGGCCGTTGGCATTCCACGATATTACATGGAGCAGGACCGCGCCAGCATGATCATCAGGCAGGGAAAGAAGGCGGATAAGGGACCAGGCTGTGGCAGCAGAGGCGGCCGAGGGAAGGCCACGACAGTAGGCAATGGACTGGTCGCCGTAGTGTAGGGTAATGTGTGGTTGCCTCGATGTGGAAGGAGCTTGTTGGTGTAATTAACAATAAAAACAAACAATACAAAGTGGAGCCACAGCTACATCCCCCTCAAACCCCCCCATACTTCGGGAACGGAAGCATCTGTTGACCAAACAGTGAATAACTAAGGAAGAACCAAACTAAAACGCTTGGGAACAGGGAACGCATCTCTGGCCCCTGTGCCTATTCAAGCGAGTTCGTGTTGGTCGGAGAACTGGCGTGTCGCGCCGGACGCCCCCAGCACTGTTGAAGGTGGTCGGATTCAGGGTGCTGAGTCGCATGGGACATTCCTCGGTCGCCCATGCCCAGGCCTCACCTGGATAATCGAAAAAGAGAGTTCTGTCCTGAAACACCACTCTCAGATGGGCCGGGAAGAGGAGCCTGTATTGTATATTAAGGGAGCGCAGCTTCTGCTTAACTTCTCCAAAGGCACGACGCTGTCCCTGGACCTCGCGGGTATAATCAGGAAAAACCATGATTGCCCGGTTTTCGTGCTGAAGATGTTGTTGCTTACGGGCTTCGGCCAGTATAGAGTCCCGGTCTTTGAAGTTGAGGATTCGCATGATGATCGGCCTGGAGGGCATGCCTGGTTGGGGCCCGGGGCGCAAGCGAGCGATGAGCCCGTTCGATCGTGAACCATGGTGAGAGGGAGCTCTCGGGTATCCACGAGCGCAGCCAGCGTTCCACAAAGTCCACCGTCCGCCTTGCTCCACGCCCTCTGCAAATCCAACCAGACGAAGGTTATTACGACGGGACCTGTTTTTGGCATCTTCAGCTCGCGGGTGCAGCTCCTGGGTGTGAGATTGGAGTCGGGTAACCTGGGTCTTGAGCTGTTGAACGTCATCCTCTACAGTCGAGATGCAAGATTCAGTTTCTTTAATCCGGGCAGTGGCGTTGCGAAGGTCCTGCCTGATAAGGGTCATGTCGACCCTGACTTCTGCGATCTTGCTTTCAACCGAGGATTATGATGCATGAATGGCTTGGAGAATCGTGGATAGGTCAGAAGCAGTGGGGGCCTCTTTATCCGCAGCCCCCCAGTCGCCCCGGAGTCCGTGGTGGTGAACCGGTCAATCTTTGTTTGGGCGGCAGGAGTCTTAGGTACTCTGTCTCGACCCATGGTCACTCCCCAGCAGAAGGAAGGGTTGCAGCTCAGTCCCCAGATGTCCGGCGGGGAAATGGAGAATGAAGAGGCGACTGAGGTGGGAGGTGCCGGTTTGGCCACACCACACCTCACCGTCCGATCCACCACTGGCGTCTCCGGGCAGCGGGCCCACAAGCATCCATGGGGGGGGGGTCTTAAGCGCGTAGGGTAGCAGCAGAGGTCCAAGGCAACAGTGGGCCCAGGGCCGGTGCGGGCAGACGTGCCCCCAGGATGCAGCAGTGGTGGATGACCCAGGACCCAGGGAGGGCCTTAGGAGAAGGCTAGTGGACCACTCGCGCTCCGCCACTCGAAGCTGTGGCCGAAATCCCCCAGGGAGCCATCAGATCCCTACACCGGGTGTGGAATCGCCCTTTCAGAGGGTCACAGCTGCCCGAGATGGCGGTCGAGGCATTCCTGACCCCCCACTAGGTCCTGGGAGGGGAAGTACAGCAGGCCTTGCCGTCGGAGCCATGGTGCGGGGGGTAGGGCCCCTCCAACAGCAGGGTCCCACCAGACACGTGGGGAGCGGGGAAGGGGGTGGAGGCGGGGGGGAGAGAGGAGCCGTGCCAACCAGTCTCCCCCCTCCCTGCCGCCCGATCGACGACCGAATCCTCGCCCCAGAACCAGGCACGGTAGCACCCCCGCTCCTTACCTCCAAGCAGGTCCTCCGGGTGCTCACTGCCCACGGCAGGCCTCTCGCCAGATGGAACCCACGGTGCCTTTAGCATCAGTCTAGGCCTCAGGGGCAGCAGGGATGGTTGAATCACCTCCAGGCCTCTCTCATGAGCTCCGCAGGGTCACTACTGCCAGCAGGCCTCTCACCAGAGGGAGGCCCGCGGCATCTGTGGTGTCAATCTAGGCCTCGGGGCAGCAGGAAAGTTCCAGTCACCACCGGGCCTACCTCACGAGCTCCACGAGGTCACTGCTCACAGCCGGCGGGTAGAAGGAAACCTCGCGGTGCCGCCTCCACAGAACAGGGGAGCAGGTCCATCACCCCTCGAAGCAGCAGGCGAGCCCTGGAGAGGAGTGCAGTGAATCACCAGGGGGAGAGGTACCGCGTCAGTCCTCCGCCGCCCAATTGAGACGGCCGATGTCGTCACAGTCTCCCCAGCCATCCAAAACGCCAGAGATCGGAGCAGACAGGCATCATCAGGGGGGGAACAACCTTTACAATGCAACTTTTACAACGCACTACACTTACAACGCATTTTTTACAACGCAACATCCACTACAACGCATTCCATTACATAGCATGACACTACAACGCATTTTTTAAAACTACCTTTACAACGCATTCCATTACATTGCATACTACCTTTACAACGCATACCATTACAACGCATAATATTACACTACACTATCCAACACTTACCCTACTGTTGCACCCCCTGGAGTTAGAATAGTAATTTTTACCCCTATACTATCCAACACTTACCCTACTGTTGCACCCCCTGGAGTTAGAATAGTAATTTTTACCCCTATACTATCCAACACTTACCCTATTGTTGCACCCCCTGGAGTAAGAATAGTAATTTTTACCCCTATACTATCCAACACTTACCCTACTGTTGCACCCTCTGGAGTTAGAATAGTAATTTTTACCCCCATACTATCCAACACTTACCCTACTGTTGCACCCCCTGGAGTTAGAATAGTAATTTTTACCCCTATACTATCCAACACTTACCCTACTGTTGCACCCCCTGGAGTTAGAATAGTAATTTTTACCCCTATACTATCCAACACTTACCCTACTGTTGCACCCCCTGGAGTTAGAATAGTAATTGTTACCCCTATACTATCCAATACTTACCTTAAATGCAATTTAATATTATGCGTTGTAATGGTATGCGTTGTAAAGGTAGTATGCGATGTAATGGAATGCGTTGTAAAGGTAGTTTTTAAAAATGCGTTGTAGTGTCATGCTATGTAATGGAATGCGTTGTAGTGGATGTTGCATTGTAAAAAATGCGTTGTAAGTGCATGCGTTGTAAAAGTGTGCGTTGTAACGACATACATCCTCACCAGGGGCAACCGGTTGATACAACCAACCTGGGAGACGCCAAACGCACCAGGAGCCTCACACCACAATCAAGCCGGCCAGGAGCACAGGACCGGCGATGGATCGGGAACCTATTCGGCAGCCGCTGCCATCTTGGGGGTGGCGGGTCCGGGAGGCCAGGGCATCTTGCACAGCCCAGAGATCACCTCACGTCATCGCAGAAGAAGCCCCAGGGCCCCCAGGCCGCAAGGTACTAGATGCAGGGTTCAAGGGGATCCCGATGGCGGTGGATGGCAGAGCGGATGACGGAGGGGTCCGGAGCACACCTCAGGTGCGACCGCCATCTTGACGCTCTTGGCCACGCCCCTCCATTCTCTAGGCTTTGTAAGTGAACCAACCATTACGATATGGAGGGGTCATGCGTCATTACGCGATGAACATCTCTAAACTGGCTGAAACGAACCTGGAGATGTTTGATATCAAACACGTTGTAATCATACCCCAACACCATACCCGGTGTTGGAGGTATGAGTCCATCCTTGGTAGGGCCCCTACGGGAAGCCCACCATGCTCCTGTGACCGATCTTACAGAGCCTGACAGCAACCGAGGGCTGCTGCCGACCACAGACACGATTCTGCCCTCCTGCTGCTGGGCCAATCCTGAGCAGGGGAAGGTAGGAAAATATGTTTCCTGTCATAGGGAGGAGTGACCACCTCCCAGACAGGACTTAGAGTATTAGGCCAGGGTGGGGGTGCTTGCCAGCACCACATAGTCTGCTGGAAGGGCACATTTGGTGCCCTCTTTGTATACTCCAGTTCAAACCAGATCAGGGAGCCATTGGCTCCCCCCTCTGGCACGAAACTGGACAAAGGGCATGGGAGTATCCTCTCCACTGTCCGCCCCTTCCTCTGAGAGGGACCCTTGAATCATCCCAACCCTCACCTTAGGGTACTTAAAGGCTTACCTGTGGGTGGGTCCCTAGATTCATTGTGGGATTCAGTCCTGATCCAACTTCACTTCCACTTCGGCCGTCTGGGTACTCTGGACTCTGCTGAACTTCGCTCTGGGCACAAAGACCGCACCTGGGAAGATCCACGCTGGTCCTGGCCTCCTTGTCCTGCAAGCTTGCTGCAACGCCTGTGCCCGTGCTCCGTACAGGTCCTCCCAAGGCCTGTGGACATCAAAGACAACGGAAGGAATCTCCCTTGGAGTGAAGGAGTCACTGCAGTGCATCTGCAGACACCGCAACACAGCTGCCCGGTTTGCCAATCCTGGGCTCCCAGGGACTCCACAAGGCTCAGCAACACAGGTGGTGTTCCTGTTCTCCCTCGAGGCCTGGGCTGGCCTCTCATCCAGTTGAGGCCAGTATCCCTCGTCGGGGTCCCTACAACTGAACCCCCTGTGCACCGCGTCACTGCATTGCTTCACCGCACAGCAACCGCATCGGTTGTCCCAACTGACTCGTGGCAACAGAGTCGGAAGCATCGAAAGGTTCTGTCAACGAGTCTGTCCCTGCTATAACTGTTCGGCGATGACGCGGTTAGTTGGAACGGATGGACTCTGTTGTCTTCAACGTCATGGTAGCTTGGGCAGAGCTACCGACTCGGTGCAACAGTGCTGGAAGCTCCTCATCAACTTTTTTTACCTGCACCCTTGAACTTGAGGGGCCTTTGTCTTCCATGCCTCCTGGTCACCCCTGAGTGGCATAGACTGTCCCCTCTGCTTTCAGGTACTCTTCAACTCAAACTCACGTTTGGGTTCCAACCGATTATTTTCATCATCTGGTGGTAAGACTGGAACTGTGATGTACCCATTGAGTAGTACAGAGTACGCGGTTGAGCATCCTCTTTGCACACTACCGTCGTGGGGTTGCTAGACTCTCACCTGGAGTGGTTATTTGGGCCCCCAACTCTTCTACGTCTCCTGGGTCCAGTCTCGACTTAAGTCATGGTTCATATACCACTATTTCCATATATGGTCAGGTCTCCCCCTGGGGACGACTGTGTATTGCTGCTACTTGCTGCTCTATGTCCAAAGTACTGTGTGCTTTGGGGTGATATCTCCAGGTTGGAGATATTGTACGTGTTAGTGAGTGATTGTCATAAATATCTATTTTAATAAATACACTGTGGGTTCTTTTTCCTTCAGCCTGCCCTAAAGGATTAGACGCTGGTGAACCGCGCTGCGTTGCACTCCACCTAGATGAAGCCTGAAGGCCGCCCTCCACAGCTACCACTCAGAGAACTTTCTATGGTTATCTGAACCCCTAAAATCACCATACGGGTCGCCCAGGTTAGTGCAGGGTGCTACACTTACATAAGTGAGCACCATATACTGACCCGACTTCTCACAATCCTTTTTGGCGAAAAAGGAAAACCAGCTGGTGTCTATGACCCCTCCGCTAAGAGGGTACGCTCTTTGAGACGAGTAGGGTTAGGAGGCAGGCACGTCTGTCACAGAATCTCTTATCCACAGGTTCTGATAAATGGATTCCCACCACTGCACCCTACAATCAGTACGCAGGGGTTAGTATTCTACTATCATATGAGTCTTTATTTTGCAGTATGTGCTCGCAAATCATACGTATCCGAAGGATTCTAATTAGAGTTTTCAATGAAAACCAATAATAACTGATAAAACACCAGCGAAGGGAGTATTTGCTTTTCAGTAAAAACTGGGAAACACCAGATTGGTTGCACCTATCCTACTTTGATATCAGAGGGAACAAAAGCAGCCAGAGGGCATCCACGAGCTTTCTGTGATGCATCCTTCCACTAGACCCACTGGGGCTATGTTTAGCCACTTAAGATGCCCCTTTGTCCATTCAGAAGGCTCCCGTCCACCTGAACCCCCATGAACTCCTTCCTCGCCCACTTTGGGAGCTTGGCTTGCCTCATATGAGTTTCGGTCAGTGTCCACAAAGATGTGTAGTGGCTGAACTGTGAGCAGGCTCTCAGGCCGGGCAAGGGCCACCACCAGGATCACATCCTCCCTCAGTGACAGCGGGTCGGGGCTTTGCTTTCCGAGAGCTCACGTGTCCGTTTATGGATCCTGCTCAAGCGTTTTGTCCATCATGTTGTTCTAGTTTCATATTGAAGCTTGTCTATGGGAGCCACATCAATTCCACAGAAGGACAGGTGTCACACGAGGAACACCTTCCGCCACCCTGCCCCCAGCGCACGCATTCATCCAGACACGCTGCAGGCAGTGCAGGCGAGAGACCGGAAGCAGCGCCCACTGCTCTGGCATCCCTCCTCTGTGCGGCACTCAGCTGAGTTTGAGCATAAGCAGATGCCAGGTCCAGAACTGGGCCTGCACACAGAATCCAAGGTGGGCGGGATCACGGGCGCAGCTTTCATTCCTACTGCCTCCATGTCCAAATCAAGCTTGGAATCCATGGTGCTGAAGCGAGGCTTGACACACAGCAACATCGCTTGTGCAACCCCCTGTGACTGGACGCGATGGAATGTGCTGAGCTGTGCCTGTTTGTTCCCCGAGATGGGAGAAGCAGTAGAGTGGTGAACACGGCACAGAACAGAGGTGACGTGCAGCGTGCCAGGGGCGTAACACGGGCCCCGAGCAGCAGGGCCCCCCTCGGCCCCCCCTCCTGCGGGGCGGGGGGGGCGAGCAGGAGGGCCCCCCTCAGCCCCCCCCCCCGCGGTGCGGGGGCCCCGAACAACAGCCCCCCCCCCCTTGCGGGCCTGAGTGCGGTGCTGAGGGGGGGCGAGCAGCAGGGCTCCCCCTCAGCACCGCACTCAGGCCTGAGAGCTCCATCTTAAATACTGAGTGGGGGGCCCTTCATGTACCTTGAAGGGGGGCCCCCTCAACTCTCGTTACGCCAGTGCAGCCTGCTACTCTCATTCGTACTGGCCCACGTGCTTTTGTACATTCATGCTTAGGGGCCCTGCAGGGGCTTTCAAAGAAACGCGACATTCCACAGGCAGGGCCAACAATGTAAACTAAAGTTCATTTACCGTGTGAGCCGCAAGGGCGAACGCCGCGAGCATCCTGCGGGGCTTGGACTTTCTTCCCTCCCTCGACGGCCTCAGACCCTATAGATGAGAGCATGCATGTCACCTATGCAGCAGACCCCCCCCTCTGGACAGGTGGATGGAGAACAGGCCCAGAATAGACACCGACGCCACATCTGTTCGAGCAGGCGCCTCGAGGCGAAGACCAAGGCACGTGCCACAGGTTTGGAATAAGTGAGCATCGGGCACCCTCAACACGTCTCAGGTCCTGAGCTGAACTCCATCCTGTCCTCTTTTGTAATTTGTCTGAAGAACAGAGAAGCAGGAAGGATTGTTAAATGCTCAGCATTAACTCTTCAGCTGCTGCTATGAAGTCTTAACAAGGTCCACGCTGACCTCCCGCCATGCACACCCTTGACAGACGGTGGGGCTGCACTGCTGAAAGGAGGCGCCGGAGCACCCGGACATGTGACACGGAGGACAGGAAAACCATAAAAGGTTTGTTGTGGAAGCAAATTCAAGGACAAGGTTCAGACAAGAGAATTAGGGGAAAAAAGAAGGAAGTAAGAGTGGAAATAAGAACGAACGAGGAAGGGAAGGAAATGCAGCCACATTCCATGTAATGCCCGAGATTCAAAACTGAGCAACAAAGAGCGAACTATGAGAGCGCTGACGATCACAATATTTCAAACATTGGAAAACACTGAAAAAACCACTGAAATTCACAACATATAGAAACTGAAAACAGGAGAGCCATGTCGTAAGTATTACAATTTAGCAGATACTGTGCTGGGCAGGATGAATGTTACAGAGGCCCCCCCTGGGCATGGTTCATCGCACTTTCTTACCCTAAGTGCCCTGACATTGTCAGCCTATCTAGGCTCCCCTCAGCACCCGCGCCACGTGTCTCGCCCTTACCCTTCACCAGTGCCCTGTGCACCTTTATAACTAAAGATGTCCTGTGGAGCGGAGCAGGGTCACTCGTGCCCAGAGCGGGGTCACTCGTGCCCGGAGCGGGGTCACTCGTGCCCAGAGCGGGGTCACTCGTGCCCAGAGCAGGGTCACTCGTGCCCGGAGCGGGGTCACTCGTGCCCGGAGCGGGGTCACTCGTGCCCAGAGCGGGGTCACTCGTGCCCGGAGCGGGGTCACTCGTGCCCGGAGCGGGGTCACTCGTGCCCGCTCCCGCGTGTAGATCAATGTCCTTATGCAGAAGCGCACAGGAGCTGGCGCTCTCTCCCCTCTCCCCGCCCAGACAGCGCTCTGGACGGCTCCGTCCTGTTCCGCTGCGATGACAACACGTGCACCAGAGAAGTGAAAACATCTCCTTCTGTCTTTGAGAGCTTAAATGGTGTCAAAAAACAGGGGGATTCTAAACTGAAAATACTGCGATCACGTATACAATGTGGACATTGTTGTGAAAGAGTGAGTCCGTTGGCCCTGCCCCTATTACACACATTCTCTAATATTAAATGCAGTCATGTTGTCATGCAACCAGGCCTCACATGCATGTAACATGCAGTATTCGCACACACACGACCACACGCGACCTGGGGGATGTCAGTCTCACAGCTCTCTAACAAACCCCTCGCGAGGGGCTGCGGGATATCAGCCCCCCAAGTGTATGAAGACTCCCTCTTAAGTGACATGGGGAACTCAGCTCCGCAGGGCACTAATGGCCCCTCACAGCGGACATGAGGGGTTCCAGCCCCTCAAGTGTATGAAGACCCCCTCAGAGGCGACCAGGGGAATCTCAGCTCCGCAGGGCACTAATGACCCCTCACAGCGGACATGAGGGGTTCCAGCCCCTCAAGTGTATGAAGACCCCCTCAGAGGCGACCAGGGGAATCTCAGCTCCGCAGGGCACCAATGACCCCTCACAGCGGACATGAGGGGTTCCAGCCCCTCAAGTGTATGAAGACCCCCCTCAGAGGCGACCAGAGGAATCTCAGCTCCGCAGGGCACTAATGGCCCCTCACAGCGGACATGAGGGGTTCCAGCCCCTCAAGTGTATGAAGACCCCCTCAGAGGCGACCAGCGGAATCTCAGCTCCGCAGGGGACTAATGACCCCTCACAGCGGACATGAGGGGTTCCAGCCCCTCAAGTGTATGAAGACCCCCTCAGAGGCGACCAGCGGAATCTCAGCTCCGCAGGGGACTAATGACCCCTCACAGCGGACATGAGGGGTTCCAGCCCCTCAAGTGTATGAAGACCCCCTCAGAGGCGACCAGCGGAATCTCAGCTCCGCAGGGCACTAATGACCCCTCACAGCGGACATGAGGGGTTCCAGCCCCTCAAGTGTATGAAGACCCCCTCAGAGGCGACCAGGGGAATCTCAGCTCCGCAGGGCACTAATGACCCCTTACAGCGGACATGAGGGGTTCCAGCCCCTCAAGTGTATGAAGACCCCCTCAGAGGCGACCAGAGGAATCTCAGCTCCGCAGGGCACCAATGACCCCTCACAGCGGACATGAGGGGTTCCAGCCCCTCAAGTGTATGAAGACCCCCTCAGAGGCGACCAGGGGAATCTCAGCTCCGCAGGGCACCAATGACCCCTCACAGCGGACATGAGGGGTTCCAGCCCCTCAAGTGTATGAAGACCCCCTCAGAGGCGACCAGGGGAATCTCAGCTCCGCAGGGCACCAATGACCCCTCACAGCGGACATGAGGGGTTCCAGCCCCTCAAGTGTATGAAGACCCCCCTCAGAGGCGACCAGAGGAATCTCAGCTCCGCAGGGCACTAATGGCCCCTCACAGCGGACATGAGGGGTTCCAGCCCCTCAAGTGTATGAAGACCCCCTCAGAGGCGACCAGCGGAATCTCAGCTCCGCAGGGGACTAATGACCCCTCACAGCGGACATGAGGGGTTCCAGCCCCTCAAGTGTATGAAGACCCCCTCAGAGGCGACCAGCGGAATCTCAGCTCCGCAGGGGACTAATGACCCCTCACAGCGGACATGAGGGGTTCCAGCCCCTCAAGTGTATGAAGACCCCCTCAGAGGCGACCAGCGGAATCTCAGCTCCGCAGGGCACTAATGACCCCTCACAGCGGACATGAGGGGTTCCAGCCCCTCAAGTGTATGAAGACCCCCTCAGAGGCGACCAGGGGAATCTCAGCTCCGCAGGGCACTAATGACCCCTTACAGCGGACATGAGGGGTTCCAGCCCCTCAAGTGTATGAAGACCCCCTCAGAGGCGACCAGAGGAATCTCAGCTCCGCAGGGCACCAATGACCCCTCACAGCGGACATGAGGGGTTCCAGCCCCTCAAGTGTATGAAGACTCCCTCAGAGGCGACCAGCGGAATCTCAGCTCCGCAGGGCACTAATGACCCCTCACAGCGGACATGAGGGGTTCCAGCCCCTCAAGTGTATGAAGACCCCCTCAGAGGCGACCAGCGGAATCTCAGCTCCGCAGGGGACTAATGACCCCTCACAGCGGACATGAGGGGTTCCAGCCCCTCAAGTGTATGAAGACCCCCTAAGAGGCGACCAGCGGAATCTCAGCTCCGCAGGGGACTAATGACCCCTCACAGCGGACATGAGGGGTTCCAGCCCCTCAAGTGTATGAAGACCCCCTCAGAGGCGACCAGCGGAATCTCAGCTCCGCAGGGCACTAATGACCCCTCACAGCGGACATGAGGGGTTCCAGCCCCTCAAGTGTATGAAGACCCCCTCAGAGGTGACCAGGGGAATCTCAGCTCCGCAGGGCACTAATGACCCCTCACAGCGGACATGAGGGGTTCCAGCCCCTCAAGTGTATGAGGACCCCCTCAGAGGCGACCAGGGGAATCTCAGCTCCGCAGGGCACTAATGACCCCTCACAGCGGACATGAGGGGTTCCAGCCCCTCAAGTGTATGAAGACCCCCTCAGAGGCGACCAGGGGAATCTCAGCTCCGCAGGGCACTAATGACCCCTTACAGCGGACATGAGGGGTTCCAGCCCCTCAAGTGTATGAAGACCCCCTCAGAGGCGACCAGAGGAATCTCAGCTCCGCAGGGCACCAATGACCCCTCACAGCGGACATGAGGGGTTCCAGCCCCTCAAGTGTATGAAGACTCCCTCAGAGGCGACCAGCGGAATCTCAGCTCCGCAGGGCACTAATGACCCCTCACAGCGGACATGAGGGGTTCCAGCCCCTCAAGTGTATGAAGACCCCCTCAGAGGCGACCAGCGGAATCTCAGCTCCGCAGGGCACTAATGACCCTCACAGCGGACATGAGGGATTCCAGCCCCTCAAGTGTATGAAGACCCCCTCAGAGGCGACCAGCGGAATCTCAGCTCCGCAGGGGACTAATGACCCCTCACAGCGGACATGAGGGGTTCCAGCCCCTCAAGTGTATGAAGACCCCCTAAGAGGCGACCAGCGGAATCTCAGCTCCGCAGGGGACTAATGACCCCTCACAGCGGACATGAGGGGTTCCAGCCCCTCAAGTGTATGAAGACCCCCTCAGAGGCGACCAGCGGAATCTCAGCTCCGCAGGGCACTAATGACCCCTCACAGCGGACATGAGGGGTTCCAGCCCCTCAAGTGTATGAAGACCCCCTCAGAGGTGACCAGGGGAATCTCAGCTCCGCAGGGCACTAATGACCCCTCACAGCGGACATGAGGGGTTCCAGCCCCTCAAGTGTATGAGGACCCCCTCAGAGGCGACCAGGGGAATCTCAGCTCCGCAGGGCACTAATGACCCCTCACAGCGGACATGAGGGGTTCCAGCCCCCCAAGTGTATGAAGACCCCCTCAGAGGCGACCAGGGGAATCTCAGCTCCGCAGGGCACTAATGACCCCTCACAGCGGACATGAGGGGTTCCAGCCCCTCAAGTGTATGAAGACCCCCTCAGAGGCGACCAGAGGAATCTCAGCTCCGCAGGGCACCAATGACCCCTCACAGCGGACATGAGGGGTTCCAGCCCCTCAAGTGTATGAAGACTCCCTCAGAGGCGACCAGCGGAATCTCAGCTCCGCAGGGCACTAATGACCCCTCACAGCGGACATGAGGGGTTCCAGCCCCTCAAGTGTATGAAGACCCCCTCAGAGGCGACCAGCGGAATCTCAGCTCCGCAGGGCACTAATGACCCCTCACAGCGGACATGAGTGGTTCCAGCCCCTCAAGTGTATGAACACCCCCTCAGAGGCGACCAGCGGAATCTCAGCTCCGCAGGGGACTAATGACCCCTCACAGCGGACATGAGGGGTTCCAGCCCCTCAAGTGTATGAAGACCCCCTCAGAGGCGACCAGGGGAATCTCAGCTCTGCAGGGCACTAATGACCCCTCACAGCGGACATGAGGGGTTCCAGCCCCTCAAGTGTATGAAGACCCCCTCAGACGCGACCAGAGGGATCTCAGCTGCGCAGGGCACTAATGGCCCCTCACAGCGGACATGAGGGGTTCCAGCCCCTCAAGTGTATGAAGACCCCCTCAGAGTCGACAGGGGAATCGCAGCTCCGCAGGGCACTAATGACCCTTCACAGCGGACATGAGGGGTTCCAGCCCCTCAAGTGTATGAAGACCCCCTCAGAGGCGACCAGGGGAATCTCAGCTCCGCAGGGCACTAATGACCCCTCACAGCGGACATAAGGGGTTCCAGCCCCTCAAGTGTATGAAGACCCCCTCAGAGGCGACCAGGGGAATCTCAGCTCCGCAGGGCACTAATGACCCCTCACAGCGGACATGAGGGGTTCCAGCCCCTCAAGTGTATGAAGACCCCCTCAGAGGCGACCAGGGGAATCTCAGCTCCGCAGGGCACTAATGACCCCTCACAGCGGACATGAGGGGTTCCAGCCCCTCAAGTGTATGAAGACCCCCTCAGAGGCGACCAGGGGAATCTCAGCTCCGCAGGGCACTAATGACCCGTCACAGCGGACATGAGGGGTTCCAGCCCCTCAAGTGTATGAAGACCCCCTCAGAGGCGACCAGAGGAATCTCAGCTCCGCAGGGCACCAATGACCCCTCACAGCAGACATAAGGGGTTCCAGCCCCTCAAGTGTATGAAGACCCCCTCAGAGGCGACCAGGGGAATCTCAGCTCCGCAGGGCACTAATGACCCCTCACAGCGGACATGAGGGGTTCCAGCCCCTCAAGTGTATGAAGACCCCCTCAGAGGCGACCAGAGGAATCTCAGCTGCGCAGGGCACTAATAACCCCTCACAGCGGACATGAGGGGTTCCAGCCCCTCAAGTGTATGAAGACCCCTTCAGAGGCGACCAGGGGAATCTCAGCTCCGCAGGGCACTAATGACCCCTCACAGCGGACATGAGGGGTTCCAGCCCCTCAAGTGTATGAAGACCCCCTCAGAGGCGACCAGAGGAATCTCAGCTCCGCAGGGCACCAATGACCCCTCACAGCGGACATAAGGGGTTCCAACCCCTCAAGTGTATGAAGACCCCCTCAGAGGCGACCAGAGGAATCTCAGCTCCGCAGGGCACCAATGACCCCTCACAGCGGACATGAGGGGTTCCAGCCCCTCAAGTGTATGAAGACTCCCTCAGAGGCGACCAGCGGAATCTCAGCTCCGCAGGGCACTAATGACCCCTCACAGCGGACATGAGGGGTTCCAGCCCCTCAAGTGTATGAAGACCCCCTCAGAGGCGACCAGCGGAATCTCAGCTCCGCAGGGCACTAATGACCCCTCACAGCGGACATGAGTGGGTCCAGCCCCTCAAGTGTATGAAGACCCCCTCAGAGGCGACCAGCGGAATCTCAGCTCCGCAGGGGACTAATGACCCCTCACAGCGGACATGAGGGGTTCCAGCCCCTCAAGTGTATGAAGACCCCCTCAGAGGCGACCAGGGGAATCTCAGCTCTGTAGGGCACTAATGACCCCTCACAGCGGACATGAGGGGTTCCAGCCCCTCAAGTGTATGAAGACCCCCTCAGACGCGACCAGAGGAATCTCAGCTCCGCAGGGCACCAATGACCCCTCACAGCGGACATGAGGGGTTCCAGCCCCTCAAGTGTATGAAGACTCCCTTAGAGGCGACCAGCGGAATCTCAGCTCCGCAGGGCACCAATGACCCCTCACAGCGGACATGAGGGGTTCCAGCCCCTCAAGTGTATGAAGACTCCCTCAGAGGCGACCAGCGGAATCTCAGCTCCGCAGGGCACCAATGACCCCTCACAGCGGACATAAGGGGTTCCAACCCCTCAAGTGTATGAAGACCCCCTCAGAGGCGACCAGAGGAATCTCAGCTCCGCAGGGCACCAATGACCCCTCACAGCGGACATGAGGGGTTCCAGCCCCTCAAGTGTATGAAGACTCCCACAGAGGCGACCAGCGGAATCTCAGCTCCGCAGGGCACTAATGACCCCTCACAGCGGACATGAGGGGTTCCAGCCCCTCAAGTGTATGAAGACCCCCTCAGAGGCGACCAGCGGAATCTCAGCTCCGCAGGGCACTAATGACCCCTCACAGCGGACATGAGTGGTTCCAGCCCCTCAAGTGTATGAAGACCCCCTCAGAGGCGACCAGCGGAATCTCAGCTCCGCAGGGGACTAATGACCCCTCACAGCGGACATGAGGGGTTCCAGCCCCTCAAGTGTATGAAGACCCCCTCAGAGGCGACCAGGGGAATCTCAGCTCCGCAGGGCACTAATGACCCCTCACAGCGGACATAAGGGGTTCCAGCCCCTCAAGTGTATGAAGACCCCCTCAGAGGCGACCAGGGGAATCTCAGCTCCGCAGGGCGCTAATGACCCCTCACAGCGGACATGAGGGGTTCCAGCCCCTCAAGTGTATGAAGACCCCCTCAGAGGCGACCAGGGGAATCTCAGCTCCGCAGGGCACTAATGACCCCTCACAGCGGACATGAGGGGTTCCAGCCCCTCAAGTGTATGAAGACCCCCTCAGAGGCGACCAGGGGAATCTCAGCTCCGCAGGGCACTAATGACCCGTCACAGCGGACATGAGGGGTTCCAGCCCCTCAAGTGTATGAAGACCCCCTCAGAGGCGACCAGAGGAATCTCAGCTCCGCAGGGCACCAATGACCCCTCACAGCAGACATAAGGGGTTCCAGCCCCTCAAGTGTATGAAGACCCCCTCAGAGGCGACCAGGGGAATCTCAGCTCCGCAGGGCACTAATGACCCCTCACAGCGGACATGAGGGGTTCCAGCCCCTCAAGTGTATGAAGACCCCCTCAGAGGCGACCAGAGGAATCTCAGCTGCGCAGGGCACTAATAACCCCTCACAGCGGACATGAGGGGTTCCAGCCCCTCAAGTGTATGAAGACCCCCTCAGAGGCGACCAGGGGAATCTCAGCTCCGCAGGGCACTAATGACCCCTCACAGCGGACATGAGGGGTTCCAGCCCCTCAAGTGTATGAAGACCCCCTCAGAGGCGACCAGAGGAATCTCAGCTCCGCAGGGCACCAATGACCCCTCACAGCGGACATAAGGGGTTCCAACCCCTCAAGTGTATGAAGACCCCTCAGAGGCGACCAGAGGAATCTCAGCTCTGCAGGGCACTAATGACCCCTCACAGCGGACATGAGGGGTTCCAGCCCCTCCAGTGTATGAAGACCCCCTCAGAGGCGACCAGAGGAATCTCAGCTGCGCAGGGCACTAATGACCCCTCACAGCGGACATGAGGGGTTCCAGCCCCTCAAGTGTATGAAGACCCCCTCAGAGGCGAGCAGCGGAATCTCAGCTTCGCAGGGCACTAATGACCCCTCACAGCGGACATGAGGGGTTCCAGCCCCTCAAGTGTATGAAGACCCCCTCAGAGGCGACCAGAGGAATCTCAGCTGCGCAGGGCACTAATGACCCCTCACAGCGGACATGAGGGGTTCCAGCCCCTCAAGTGTATGAAGACCCCCTCAGAGGCGACCAGCGGAATCTCAGCTCCGCAGGGCACTAATGACCCCTCACAGCGGACATGAGGGGTTCCAGCCCCTCAAGTGTATGAAGACCCCTCAGAGGCGACCAGCGGAATCTCAGCTCTGCAAGGGACTAATGACCCCTCACAGCGGACATGAGGGGTTCCAGCCCCTCAAGTGAATGAAGACCCCCTCAGAGGCGACCAGAGGAATCTCAGCTGCGCAGGGGACTAAAGACCCACTAACAGCGGACACAAGGGGTCTCAGCCCCTCAAGTGTATGAAGACCCCCTCAGACGCGACCAGAGGAATCTCAGCTGCGCAGGGGACTAATGACCCCTCACAGCGGACATGAGGGGTTCCAGCCCCTCAAGTGTATGAAGACCCCCTCAGAGGCGACCAGCGGAATCTCAGCTCCGCAGGGGACTAATGACCCCTCACAGCGGACATGAGGGGTTCCAGCCCCCCAAGTGTATGAAGACCCCCTCACAGGGGACACGAGGAGTCTCAGCCCCCCCAAGTGTATGAAGACCTTCTCACAGCGGACACGAGGGGTCTCAGCCCCCCAAGTGTATGAAGACTCCCTCTTAAGTGACATGGGGAACTCAGCTCTTCAGGAGACTAATGACCCCTCACAGCGGACACGAGGGGTCTCAGCCCCCCAAGTGTATGAAGACGCCCTCACAGGGGACACAAGGGGTCTCAGCCCCCCAAGTGTATGAAGACCCCCTCAGAGGCGATCAGGGGAACTCAGCTTCGCAGGGAACTAAAGACCCACTCACAGCAGACACAAGGGGTCCCAGCCCCCCAAGTGTATGAAGACCCCTTCAGATGCGATCAGGGTGCACTGGTGGAATAGTGGCTGTGGTGAAGAGACTGAGGGTCATATTTACAGGAAAGTGGCAAAGCGCGTCGTTAAGCCAAGAAGGCTTAACGCCACGCTTCCTCACTTTAGAAACGCAGGGCTGCACCATATTTACAAAATACGGAGCAGCGCTGCGTTTCCCCTGCGCGGGCTCTAAATTTAGCAGCCTAGCGTCAACGCAGGCACGCTTGCACCATGGTGCAAGGGAGTCTGTGTTGAGGGAAGATTGTTTATGTGCAGGAAGGAGTTTCTTCCTCCACATAAACAATCATTAAATGGCATTTTGTGACTTCTATGTGTGCTGCTTCATGCTTAATCACAGTTTGAGGTCGGTTTCCCTGTGTTAAGCGTTCATTGGCCAATGTCTTTCCAAGCTCCGCGTCAGGAATGATCTTGTATTCCAAGGGTGTGATGACGTGGCGGCGCCAGAGATGGCGCATGCGCACTAGTGAACCTCCGCAGGCACCCACATTCATCCTTCCTGTGCCTGCCTGCTCATGGCTGCCAGTGCCGGCTTGAGGGGTGTGAGGGGGCATGAGGGGGGCCTGGAAGGCCTGAAACGCTGACTGCTGTGAGGATGTGGCCTCCTGTGCGTGGGCCTCACTGGTGAGCAAAGAGGGAGGCAAACAACAGGTGTTGCGTACCGGGGCCTGGGGACAGTGAGGGCCTGAGGACAGTGAGGGCCTGGGGCCGGTCGAGGCCTGAGGCACTCGCAGGTGATGCGCACCGGGGCCTGGGGACAGTGAGGGACTGAGGACAGTGAGGGCCTGGGGACAGTGAGGGCCTGAGGACAGTGAGGGCCTGGGGCCGGTCGAGGCCTGAGGCACTCGCAGGTGATGCGCACCGGGGCCTGGGGAAAGTGAGGGAATGAGGACAGTGAGCGCCTGGGGACAGTGAGGGCCTGAGGACAGTGAGGGCCTGGGGCCAGTCGGAGCCTGAGGACAGTGAGGGCTTGGGGACAGTGAGGGCCTGGGGGCAGTGAAGGCCTGGGGCCAGTCGGGACCTGAGGCACACGCAGGTGATGCGCACCGGGGCCTGGGGACAGTGAGGACCTGGGGACAGTGAGGGCCTGAGGACAGTGAGGGCCTGGGGCCGGTCGAGGCCTGAGGCATTCGCAGGTGATGCGCACCGGGACCTGGGGACAGTGAGGGAATGAGGACAGTGAGCGCCTGGGGACAGTGAGGGCCTGGGGCCAGTCGGAGCCTGAGGACAGTGAGGGCTTGGGGACAGTGAGGGCCTGGGGGCAGTGAAGGCCTGGGGCCAGTCGGGGCCTGAGGCACACGCAGGTGATGCGCACTGGGCCCTGGGGCCAGTTGAGGCCTGAGGCACATGTAGAGGCGCAACTAGAGCCAAATTTCGGAGGGGGGGGGGGGGGGGCTAAGAAAAAATTTCGGGGGAGGGATGAATCTTTAAACAAGAGTGGGGCTGCAGGGGCTCTTAGAAGGGGTGAAACAACAGCGAGGCCTCATTAACATGCAAATGGTCTTTTAAAGACATGTGGAGTGCTCGGGTGGGCTGTGTGGCTGCCCGGGAAGCTGTCTCAGCCCGGGCTGCCACACACGAGGGGGGGGGGGGGGCTGAAGCCCTTTGCGTCCAATGGGTGTTGCGCGCCTGCATGTAGGTGATGTGCACCTGGGGACAGTGAGGGCCTTAGGCACATGCAGGTGATGTGCACCGGGGCCTGGGGCAGTGAGGGCCTGAGGACAGTCGAGGCCTGAGGCACTAGAAGGTGATGTGCACCGGGGCCTGGGGGCAGTAAGGGCCTGAGGACAGTGAGGGCCTAAGGCACTCGCAGGTGATGCGCACCGGGGCCTGGGGGCAGTGAGGGCCTGAGGACAGTGTGGGCCTGAGGCACATGCAGGTGATGCGCACTGGGCCCCGGGGCCAGTGATGGCCTGGGGCCAGTCGAGGCTTGAGGCACTCACAGGTGAAGCGCACCGGGGCCTGGGGTCAGTCGGGCCTAGGGCCAGTTGGGGCCTGAGGCACACGCACTTGATGCGCACCGGGGCCTGGGGACAGCGAGGTCCTGAGGACAGTCGTGGCCTGAGGCACACAGGTGATGCGCACTGGGCCCCGGGGCCAGTGAGGGCCTGAGGACAGTGAGGGCCTGAGGCACACGCAGGTTGATGGTGGCGCACCCAGGAGAAGGTGGGTGTCCAGCCCTGGGGTCTTTGAATAGAGGATAAACCCTGATGCATGCAGTGGCCCTGCTCCGGCCTGTGCGGCACAAAGGACGGGAGGCCCCTAAGCTGGAAGGCGCCCAGTGGTCCTTTCTTGGGATGTGGCTACTGATGCTTTGGTTACTTAACGTAAATCTTCATTACTTCGAGCCATGCCTTCCAGTTCCATTCCTTACATGTGCAGTTAATGCCCGGTTACTCACCGGTAATCTTCTTTCCTTCGGGCCCTGGTCTTCCCGTTCCATTCCTTACACGTGCCGTTAATACCTGGTTACTCACCGGTAATCTTCTTTCCTTCGGGCCCTGGTCTCCCCGTTCCATTCATTACACGTGCAGTTAATGCCCGGTTACTCACCGGTAATCTTCTTTCCTTCGGGCCCTGGTCTTCCCGTTCCATTCCTTACACGTGCCGTTAATACCTGGTTACTCACCGGTAATCTTCATTCCTTCGGGCCCTGGTCTTCCCGTTCCATTCCTTACACGTGCAGTTAATGCCTGGTAACTCACCGGTAATCTTCATTCCTTCGGGCCCTGGTCTTCCCGTTCCATTCCTTACACGTGCAGTTAATGCCTGGTAACTCACCGGTAATCTTCATTCCTTCGGGCCCTGGTCTTCCCGTTCCATTCCTTACACGTGCAGTTAATGCCCGGTTACTTACCGGAAATCTGCATTATTCCAATTCCTGGTCTTCCCGTTCCATTCCTTACACATGCAGTTAATGCCCGGTTACTCACCGGTAATCTTCTTTCCTTCGGGCCCTGGTCTTCCCGTTCCATTCCTTACACGTGCAGTTAATGCCCGGTTACTCACCGGTAATCTTCATTCCTTTGGGTCCTGGTCTTCCCGTTCCATTCCTTACACGTGCAGTTAATGCCCGGTTACTCACCGGTAATCTTCATTCCTTCGCGCCCTGGTCTTCCCGTTCCATTCCTTACACGTGCAGTTAATGCCTGGTAACTCACCGGTAATCTTCATTCCTTCGGGTCCTGGTCTTCCCGTTCCATTCCTTACACATGAAGTTAATGCCTGGTAACTCACCGGTAATCTTCATTCCTTCGGGCCCTGGTCTTCCCGTTCCATTCCTTACACGTGCAGTTAATGCCCGGTTACTCACCGGTAATCTTCTTTCCTTCGGGCCCTGGTCTTCCCGTTCCATTCCTTACACGTGCAGTTAATGCCCGGTTACTCACCGGTAATCTTCATTCCTTCGGGCCCTGGTCTTCCCGTTCCATTCCTTACACGTGCAGTTAATGCCCAGTTACTCACCGGTAATCTTCTTTCCTTCGGGCCCTGGTCTTCCCGTTCCATTCCTTACACGTGCAGTTAATGCCCGGTTACTCACCGGTAATCTTCATTCCTTCGGGCCCTGGTCTTCCCGTTCCATTCCTTACATGTGCAGTTAATGCCCGGTTACTCACCGGTAATCTTCTTTCCTTCGGGCCCTGGTCTTCCCGTTCCATTCCTTACACGTGCAGTTAATGCCCGGTTATTCACCGGTAATCTTCATTCCTTTGGGTCCTGGTCTTCCCGTTCCATTCCTTACACCTGCAGTTAATGCCCGGTTACTTACTGGCAATCTTTATCCTCCGGCTCCTGGTCTTCCCTGACAGTTCTTACACCCGAGATTTATCTCCACCTACAGAACATATTCCCTAGCTGACAAAAATATTCCCCCAAGATGGCCGCCATTTACCCAGCCATCCCATAAAGGGGAAACAGTGACATCACTTTCTGTCGAAATACCAAGCATTCAAAAATCACAACAGAAAGAATAAACATAATATTATCAATCCCCCTTCCAGGAGGGAGGGTGGTAACCAGGACTGTGTCAGAGAAAACCAGTACTCGGAGTAATGAAAATTACCGGTAAATAACCAGGCCATCACCTCCTTGTCTGTCTTCCCTGACCCAGTCATTACACGTGAGACCACGCCCCCAGCATCAAGATTGATTATATAACTCATCAATACAAGGGGCACACACTGTAATGATGCTAAGAAATGAACATTTAATACAGGCATCAAAATGGGAACATAAAGAAATCAAATCTGGAAAATATGTTCACCTAATGAAGAAGAAACCCCCCCCCCCAACTGAGTCTGGTAATGATCGAGGGCAGTATGTGGAGAGCTCAAGGTCGCCGCTGCACAAATATCCTTCAAAGAATCCCCTTGAATCGAGGATCATGAAGCAGACACACCACAAGTAGAACAACCCTGGACCAGGGGAGGAGCCGAAGCCGACAATCGCACCAGCTTTCATAATCACAGGCGTAATCCATCTAGAGATAGAAGGGCTGGAAGGCCGGGAACCCTCATTGGGGAACCCAACAGTGACAAACAAGGCATCCACTTTACGAAAGGAAGAGGTCAAATCTAAGTACATTGATAATGCCCTGTGCAGATTCAAAGTTTGCATTTCCACTTCCTCCACCGAGGAAGGGGATGGAAGCATCACAGGAAGGACGATATCCAAATCAGTGGGAACACTAGACACACCTCAGGCAGAAAAGCTGAACTAGGTCGAGACTCACCTTATCCTCCAGAAACCTAAGAAACGGAGCACCTGACAATAATGCACCAATCTCACAAACCCTCCTACCTGAGCTATTGGTCGCAAGAAAAGACACTTTTTCAGTGAGAAACTTCAAGTCCACTGACTGCATGGGCTCAAAAGGTGTGGACGTGAGAGCTTTAAGGACCAACGGCAAATCCAAAGGAGGGATAGGAGATCAAGGGTGCTGCCAAAAAAGTTATGCAGTAGTCTACAAGCAGAAGGAGTTAGTCCAGTCCCCTGTCCCCCTAACCAGCTGGATAGCGGCCCACCGGACCCTGATGGTAGAAACAACGAGGCTCGGCACAAAACTCTCACGCAAGAAATCAAGAATGCTCATGGGATCCCCATGAAGAGGATTCAAGTCATGTGCCAAACACTATGTCCCAAAATGACCCCAATGACTGGCATAAGATTTATCCTCTGCGAGGAGGGATGTCCAACTTGTAACCAAGATGGAGACCTACAAACCTTGCCTTCAGGTAATGGGGGTTAGATCATCCAATAGGGGCTTCTTTGCAGAACACCCACCCCATGGAACTAGGTTATCATAGCAGGAGTACACTATACCCAGTACTTACATTCCCGCATATATACACTGTTTTAGCACAATGGAGGAATTGTTCATTCTTTTCACCGTCCTCCTATTGCTGGTCCCTTTTATCTGCTTCTGTCTATTAATCATTGCAGCGCATATATTTTATACAAGAATCACAATGGTTCAATAAATATTGAAATGCCATTTTGTGTATTCCTTGTGCATCTCTTTGAGTGAGACCGAATGACTGAGCGAAAGGGTTCTGGATCTGTTACCACTATTCCTTGGGGAGTTAGGGCTGTCACGTTCTGAGATTGCCAAAACTATGTGTCACCTTGTCAGGGTTAGGGGTACTTATGGCGGCACTGTGAGCTAGCTGGTCTCTAGGCTAACATATCCTGAGCGGGTGCAAAAATAAGTCTGACACCATCCAACGTTTATGTTGTACAACAAAACGGACAGTTCCTTATAATAAGAAGAAACCGTTTGACATGGTGCCGCCAACGTTGGTAGTTTGGGTTCTTATTTAATGGATCACCTGAGTAGTTCTCTCATGCATACCCAGAGACCCCTACCCACCTCCTAACTGGACGTGTCAGAGGTGGTAGGGACAATCCTCCTCAGCTGAGTAGGTAATCCCTATGTATTGGCTGTAGGTTGTTCAAGCTTGAACCTTTCAAAGGATTTATCCCACTGCGTCACCCTCTCTGAAAACCATACACAATTATGTCTGGAGAAGACGACTCTGAAGTAATTAACTTCGCTGAAAACTGAAGACATGCGGTTACTCAAGAATTATTACAACATGGCCTTGCACTTACGGATGGGGATTTTACCGTTGCGGTTGAGGCTCATGAAGCATATAGAACAAAGGTGTTCTGTGCATGGGTTACATTTCCATCAGCAGACACTACAACAAGGCTATTTCACAACTACACACAAGATGAAGTTCCCAATAACTATACATCATATGAAGTAATAAAAATACCTTTAACATACCAAGAACCAAAAATTGGTTTGATGGCGCCCTACCATACACAACAGAAATTGTTCGACTAGGTCCCCTTAGCAATGAGGGAGCAATATGGACAGTCTTAGTGGGATACACACCGCATCCTAATGTTGACAATTTATCAGCAGTGCAATTGCGGAGACTATACAAACACTTAGTGACAATAAACAGATGTTTGACACAGTTTGTTATGCGAACATTAACATTAAATCTAGCGAGATCTGCTCAAGCTCTACAACCACAAATGGCTACACAGGGCATAAGCCCAGAAACACTGAATGTAGTCATGGATAAGGTTCCCATTGGATAGGAGGAGATTTAGTTCTGGATTGCACAACAAACAAACCAGCTTGAAGCAGGGTTTCCCTAAACAGGACACCAGAAGAAACACAGGATTTTAACAATTTGCTTGCCAATCGGTTGGCTCGACCTGTGGAAGACTGCATCACTTGGCGCACAGTTTTTGCTACAGTATATACCAGAATGTATGGTACCCCTTTCCTTGCTGTTTTAGCAGAGGTGCTTAAACAGATGTAGGATGTGTATGGGGCAGCACCTGCTATGCTAAGTAGAGATAAATTGGGAGCCAAACTTTGTAAACCACAACTAAAGAGTCATTCTGAAAAGGATAACCCCAAGCAAGCACTCAAGTCTTCAACAAAGAAAATTTAGGAAAAAACTAAATCATGGGGTGGGTCTCCTACACAGGAAGCCACTGAGAAACGCTATAACCTGAGTAATTGTGATAATATTGGACCACCTGACAAGTGTTCCTCTCGTTCTTTTCAGGAGTCATCTGAAAATTGCTCAAAGAGAGGTGGATGGTCAGAGCGCAGATCAGGAGAGTACGTGAAACCAAAGAAGGACTCACAACACTCATCTGACTACATCATTAAACAGGAAGATAAACCTAAAACATCCGAACCTTAATTCAAAAAGAAGGTATGTGGACTAAAGATCAGGCATGCCTCGGATATTGAGGACACTGCTTCTGAACAGGGAGTGGGCTCTGACCATGCTACACAGTGCGGCAGAGCTTATGATAGTTCACCAAAACCTGATGGATTGTCTGGCGCAGTAGTGCTGAGTGACTATATCCAGCAAACACCAGATACTAGGGTGAGTGTCCCGCATTGCTTATGGGAGATGCAACTCCAAATGGAAGGGGACATACAACAGCTCATTAAAGTTCTCCTTTGGGAGAACCTGTCATTTGGCTATGACATTCTTCTGGCCGAAAAAGGATTGACCTACTTATATAATCACTGTCTGCCCAAATGGAGAAACTGTACTAATCCCTGCTTTCTCCCACCTCGTTCCAAAACACATGAAACTTTCATACGCCAAGGAGTGTCCGTTAGCGCGTGCTGCAGCATTATATCACAACCATGTGGGGTGGGATGATGGTTCAACTTATCATGAAATACCACTGAGGTCAACCCCAAAACCTCAAAGACAATACTCCATTAAAAATGTGGCTGAAAAACAAGTTAGGGAATTTCTCCAACAACTTGAATACCAGGGTGCAATAGAAAATTGCATCTCTTCAATGAATAATCTCTTGTTTCCTGTGATGAAACAGATGATTCATATCGCCTAGTCTTAGACAACAGTCATTTAAACACAGCTACTCATACATTTCCAGTACAAAATGCGCACAGCGTGGCACTAATAAACAACATAGTGCGTAAAAAATCCCAAACAACACTATATATCTCAAATGCATTTTTCTTCCACAATATAGCACCTGAAAGCTTGTATTTAACCGTGTTTAGCACGCTGGGTCCTCAAAAACAGTTCTGTCTATTGCCACAGGAGTATGAGAACAGACTGGGCTGTTTTCTACCTGTGCAACAGAACTTTTACAACATTTTGATGACCAGGCATTGTCCTATGTCAATGGCATATATTTAACAGATGATATCCTTTCGGTATACTTTACGGAAGTAGATCACATAATTGTGGGATTTGCTCACATAGGGTACAAATTTAACTTTAAAAAATCAAAAATTGCCCACCTCAATGTCCTATTTCTGGGGTAGGAGTTGTCAAGTGAAGGCAAAAGCATTGTGACACACTTCGTAGAGAAGTGTGCACTTTTACAGCCTCCAACCACATTGAAGAGGTTACAATCCATATTAGGATTCCAGAATTTTGGCAGAACTTACATTCCAATTTACGCAGAACAGGTTAGACCATCCTATGACCTCATACATCCAGACGTTTCAAGTACACATTGGACATAGGAATACACAAATACTTTGCGTTCCGTACAAGCTGACATGCTAGCTTCAAAACACTTACAGACACATGTAAACGCACCCAACCTGGTGATCTGCGGCATCGCGGGGGCACCAGGATACACCTATATTACATTCACTGAAGGTGACACTGTACCAATTGCATATAAATCACATCTATATACAAATGCTGAAATGCGTTTTGCACCAACAGAAAAAAATACTGACTGCGGTACACACTGCTTTGGTGAGGGAGAGTTGTATACACAAAACAACATCGGGTGGTTGTGAGATTTAAACACATCTTTACTTATCCATGAGGTACATTTTACTCAATAATCATGACCTCAAATTTGTTTTAGTAATGATTGAACACAAACGTTTTTTAAACTTTCACATTTGGTGCGATAAAAGAAAGGACAATCCAATTTCAACTCGATGGATATACAGTGAAAAATATTTGAAAAACATGTGTGAAATATGGAAAGGTAAATCAAATATACATTGTGATAACACAAAATTAATACATAAACTAGGCTAAAATTGCATCTTCAACAATCCAAGATTTTACAAAACCAGAGCATTGCATTACAGAAAGGGTTCTTAGTACTAGAACGTATAAAGGGTCCAAAGGTATATAATATGGGCTTCCAATAGTTTGTTTAAACTAGGAGAGAGCACTGGCTCAGGGAAAACAAATTATTGTCATAACACCCAGTGCCGACTTTAGAGGCCGTCGCAAGAGCAAGAGTTCCAAATGCAAAAGCCTTACATCCACATTGGATACAATGGGCTAATTCACTCACTGCAACAGATGTAGACTGCAGATTTGATTCTACACTACAACCAAGAGCCTTTCTGCAAAATGAACAAGAATATCCTCTGCCTAATGAAATCATGCCTCTAGATCAGTATGATAATATCATCTATACTGATGGTTCTGCACATCCTGCCATAGGGACAACACAGCAATATTCAGCAGCATGAGCTGCCTTGAAGGGGCACATGCAGGATGGAGAATCCCATCCTGAAAAAACCTACACACAGTCACTTGGTGACTTGGTGACTGCAATGCGCAGTTGGTTGAACTTGAGGCTCTAATTCTGGCACTAGAGAATAGAGACCCTAGATTCCCCACACTCTTAGTGTATGATTTGTATTATTGTGTTCAGTCTTACAATGAGTATTTACATTATCGGAGCCAGAATGGATACAGAGATTCAAAAGGGAGCACGATAAAGCACAAGATGCTTTCGGAACAGGTGGCAAAGCTGGACTCATGTAATACCCACATTGAGTCATCATCGTGTTGGCGTACACGTTGAAGGGAGTTCCATGGTTGATGAAGCCGCAAAAGCAACAGTGCAAACTGCTGCATTTTCTGCAATACCTGTCAAGTACGAGAATAGACAATGACATTATGATGGCTGCCAATGCTGCACGCAATGGCACCCACTTGCTGAAAGGTTTTCAACTCAAGTACTCCGACAAGTTAGATGCACAGAACAAACTATTTGCTCACATTCCTGGAGTGGGGGATAGAGTAATACCAAACTCAGAACCCAGGTTCGGATTAATTCTAGCTGCACACTAGGGTCTTGCATCTGCACACACAGAGGTGGCTGCTACACTTTCACTATTGCAGCAATGCTACTGGTGGCCAGGTCTCTATAAACAGACCAAGGTCTTTGTCCTCAAATGTGACATCTTCCAGCAGATAAAGGGTAGCTCAGTGGCGCGTCCACCACAGACACCGCTGTTGATTTCAAACAAGCCTCTGGCTGTGTCAATCTTGAGCATTGTGGGCCTTTGCCACTCGATGGGGCTTATAAATATATCTTGGTGGCAGAGCATTCCTGCTCTCCATTTCTACAGGTCTGGCTACAGTGGTTGGCTGACATCTGAACTGTTATAAAGGATCTGCGAGTCTTTAACGGTATGTACGCAGTAGGCACACTACATTCCAACCAGGGTCCAGCATTTGCCTCCAAGGCTTACAAAGAGGCCATGCAAAGTTTGGGTGTGACCCTGCAGTATTCCTACCTGTACCATCCAGAGAGAAACGTAGTCATGGAGAGGAAAAACTGGTACTTAAAGCAGTCTTTAACAACAAGGGTACTAAGCTCAGGTCGCAGTTGGGTCCATCATCTATATGGGTTCCAGAGGGCACTCAACAATCTGCCTAGAAAATTCCTGTGTGGTCAGACTCCCTATGAGATCCTGTTTAGGTTTAAAATGTGTAAACCTGACCTCGATTATCCCAGCACAATAGTGGCAGAAACACCATTTGATCCAAAAAAACGTCTGGCTGTTTTACAGCAACTGAACAGTTTCCCAGACAAAAAAATCAATGTCCAAGTGAAATACACCACCACCGGTGAAGTGCAAAAGGTACGGGTGAGACTTGGCTGGATACCGAACATTGGGGTTCTCTTAAGGGAGAAAATATTGGACAAGAAAGAATTTTGGCCATCTTACAGAGGGCCAGTGTCTGTCCTGGCTGTTGAAGGTACCAGAACTGTACTACTTCCGCCTCTTGCCGTCTGAAAATACAAGAGATTTGTATCCATTGATCTGATCAAACCACACTATGTGGACGATTCTCAACAGTAAGCCACTTGGTCTCCTGGGTAGTTACCTGCCTTTCTCTCACTACCATACAGTAAGTTCGAATAAAAGCTTTAATTACTGATGAAGCATCCACTCTCCAATGAGACATAACAGTAAAGAACAATGAATCCATTCTACCAATAACTTCAACAACTACCATAAAAACAACGAATATAGAAACACAAATTTCAATTCGGAATCTTGACACGAATCCTGTTAAAACCAATGTCCCACCTATCGTGTCAACTACCAGTTCTACGAAACCAGCAAAGCTGCCAAAAATATATCATACAAGGTTGGGGATCAAAGCATAGATACCCGCACCAGTCTTGACATCCCTATTTTTATAGACAGAAAAAGGTGCAAAAAGGGCTTGAGACACAATCCCCTAGGTCCCAATGTGGAGAAACCAAAGACAACCCACTTGGTCTCCCCAATACCATACAGCAAACAGACAGCCCTGCACACTTATAAGTATCAAGCATGTATAATACACAGAAAGTAATTTTTGACAAAACTGTTTTCCCAAAGAAAAATCGATGTCGTCTTGTGCTTTTTGATTTCATCCTTTATTCATTTTTCTCATTTTTTTAAAAGTGTTTTTATGCAACCGCCTAGTTTTGTCAAAAATTGCTTTCTGTGTATTATACATGCTTGATACTTATAAGTGTGCAGGGCTGTCTGTTTGCAATCTGCCAAAAATAGATCGGACTGCCTCTGGCTATTTCATCGAGTTAGATTACTTCTCTTCGGATTCATCTGATCCACCACCACCTCTACAGTTTTGGCTGAGACTGCGTGTTTTCGATCTTTGGCTGAGAAAGACATACTTTGTTCCTTCATGAATTCACCTTTGGATTACAATTGCGTTACTTTTCCTGGTCCTGTGGATTGGTTTTGTGACAGTCTTTTTCCTGCTTCTATTTTTTATTTTTATTTATTTTTTATTTTACAGAGTTTTATATACCGCAAACTTGACCCGAATTGATCAGAGCGCTTTACATAGCACCAGTTGCATTACTTGAGGACACGTTAATTTTTTTGTTAGGTACGGGGAGATTAAGTGATTTGCCCTGGATCACAGGATATTCAGTGTCATTGCCAAGACGCGAACCCAGTTCCTCAGATTCAAGTTCAACCACCCTAGCCGTTAGGCCAACTCCTCTCAATATCTATATGGACACTATCTCCTAGAATGCTCTGCTGTCCTACTGGTGAAAGTTGTTCTCAAACCACTTCCATCATCACGCAGAGAACAAAGAGACCTTTCCCTGGTGAATATGTTGGCTGTTCCAGTTCCTGATGGGATGGTTTGGAATAGGGTATCGTATGATGTGTATGGCCACACTGAACGTTTGCAAATTCCATATTTGTCTAAATGATCTCTGAATGGCATTGTCACTCCTAGCACTGTCTCTGATGAATGAGATGTAGACACAGTGCATGAAATGCTAGAAGATCGAGGGCATTCTACAGATTGTTTGTGTGATGAATTGTATGAAGGTACATCTAATTATGACAAAATGTTCAGTTTTCAACATTAAGGTCATCATTTCCTGCATAAAGCAAGTACCCCACGTGCTGTATTGAATTACATGGGAACATTGCCCTTCACCACCACGGGGTAGTGTAAACACATTTACGCAGAAGTTTGCTTATTTTTCTGATAAGATAAATTAGACCCAGTGTCTTATTGTTAAAAACGTGCACCATCACTTGCAAAGCAAAATATGCTGACAAACACCAAGCTGATATATTCAGCATCCTTTGTTTACCACCTGTCCACAAAAGGTTCTACTATTGGAGGGACACTATTGATGTCAAGAGTTTGGGGGACAAGGGACTGGCTGGTTCAGGGAAAAGAGGCTTTATTTAGAGCTTGCCTGAAATTATCTGTGCAACAAACGTCATGTCTTGGTTTAACTAGGATAAAAGGCTTGAACACACCACACATTCCCACATTTGGGCATTTTGAAAACTGGCAGTAGTTTACAAAATACAAGGAGGAAACGTTAGACATCATGCTACACAATGGCACGTACAATTAATTCATCAGACACCAATTGGAAGGTATGGTCTGTTTGGCTGTTCGATACTAACGGATATCAAGCTCGGTTCTCGGGTAACACCGAGGGCTTTAAGATGAGCAGGCCGGACCTTTGTTACATGCAGACGATACACTCGGGGTGGTGACAACTTACAGTTTTGGGAAGTTGTGCCTTGACTGGCTAAAAACCTCAACATTGTCTTTGGTGAAACAAACACTTATCCATTCTTTCTGATAACCTGGAACTACGGGACTTCTTGTTAGGTTCTCAAAAACCACGTCAAAAATATTTCTTGTATGCAACATCCAATGAAATATGGAAAGTTTCTCAGCTGGAAGCTGCCGATAGACTGCACAAAATTGACAGGGCTAATTTAGAAAAGGGTCTAGCAGTAGTTAACAATGGCTTGGCAACCTGTCCTCTAGAATGTACTCTCTGGGTAACATAGTCTTGTCAGCAATAGACATTATACATGACATGTCCACATTACAACCTGGGCAATCGCAACTTAGCTCCATCCTGCTATTGAGTTGGATGCTTCAGACACTTCACTCTGGTCGCATACCATGGCAGCATATTAATGCCACAAACCTGTTTGCACTTTACCAACTGAAAAAAACAGCAAGTACTCATGGCACTCAAAGATGCAACGTACACTATGCTACACATACAGAGATTTTAGGGGCTGACGTTCACTGTTGCTGAAACACCCTCTGTAGATTGGATAAACCACAGATTCATTACCCTTCTGATTTCAACGTTTTATTTCCAATACTGCATAGAACACCATCAAGTGGGCAGATATGAAGCATTAGGGGAAGGGTATGTACATGAGTATTGGGAATTACCTTTCAAACGTTGGAATAAAGACACTGAAGTTTTCCTCAGGAGCTCTAGCTGAGAGAATGCTTTGACTGGTTCCTTAGTGTGCAAGGAGGTTTCACCTTCACGGGATTGTAATGCTTCTATAGCAAACTTCTCTTCCTACTTGAAAGCTTCCCCAGCAGCCATGACTCGTCCGGCTTTCAGGCTACACTCGAATTGAAGTTATTTGATATTGAATGATCAAGGTGGCTGTGGGATGAGACCGGGCATAGCTTATCTTGTCACAGCTTCTTCTGTGGTTACTTGTTGTACACAAATATAGTTTACACCTGCCTGTACAGTCAGGGAGGCGACAATTTGGTCTTCCATAAAACTTTTGAACATGCACTTTGACACCTTGAGCAGACTGAAAGACTTACTGTTCCAAAAAGATGTGACCTTAACATCTGCATTAGAGACGGTTGATCTTCAAGTTGCAAGATATTCTTCTGAAATACAGTTGTTACTCCTCACTGATTTCCCACAACATTTTGGAGAATTGGTTCATGGCATTTGTAACATGTCTCATACAGTGGGAGTAGCAAACCTTTTTAAGAGCTTGGACTCTTGTTTGGTTAGCACCTTCCAGACAGTCTTTTGAGTCATTCCATCATTTATTCACTCCGTGCTCTGAAGTGTCTTTGGAGGTCTTCCCCTGGTCCGGTTCCGGATTGTTGGGACTGTGATTTGAATTTTTCTGCTAGACAATAATGTCCCACTTCGAGATTGAATGTAGTTGGCACAACCACATGTGCTCCTGTGCTGTGAACGCATGGTACAATGCTTTGGCACACCTTTGCTTCAGGAACTTAATGAGCATTGGTTATTGTCGTTTCGTCCTGTGTGGCTTCACTGCCTGCAGCCTGTATTCCGCTGCACTGCTGTGCACTTTCAAGTGTGCCTTGGACTTGTTACTAGGAACGCAACTGGTTCAACCCCTGGACATAGAAGTACTGGTGGACCACTTATAGGCCCATTCGTATTGATGTCCCCTGTGTGTGCTTCTGCTTCTGAACACATTTTACGAGCCTTCCCGGGATGCTTCTGCTCCTGGTGAATGGGATCATTACTCAGCAGAATTCACAATGGCTGTGGTCACTCCTGTGACTGCTGTGGGGGTTGGATGGGAACACACTTGCTCCATAAACTTGCTCCAAGGTGTGCCTTTGAGATCATTACCTGCGGTGGCTGGGAAACAAATGTTTTTTCTACCTCTCGGAACACATAAACAATTGGCTATTCCGTTTGGTGGGAACTTTTGATTTGGCCTGTTTTTATACATACTACATTTCTATTAAAATTGTTTTTTATCTGCTTTTATATTTTTAATAATGACTTTCTGTATGCTTTGGTATTCAACCTGTATGAGTCCCCTTTTTAAATGATTTCAATAGATTTTAGTATATTTGTTATATGAATGCATGCTGCAGCATTGCTTTGTATAGCTTTCTTATTATTAGATAGCTTTAGTCGACTTATGTCCGAGGAGTGGGTGTCACATGGCTAGACCTGGGAAGAAACACTGCCATTTTGTGATGTGCAAGTTTCTTAAGTTGCCTTCTGTTTGACACAATGACTTTTGACACACATTGCCTTGCAGACCGTGCTGCTTACAATTCCCCTTCGTAAGTACACTATCACGACACCTTGAATATTCAGTAGGAAGCCTGAACATACATTGTGCATCAGGCGACATTGCTATCATGAAGACGATGTCAGCTCAGCTGGAGCTTCGACACAGAAGCATGGATACTGTTGTTATAAATACACATGTATTCCTGTGCTCAAATCAGAAGAGCACTCTGCTGTCATTGCGAGGTCGTCGCTGTGTCGGAGTTTCATCTCAGCGGATTCCTGTTTACCCTCTGCAAGGAGGGATGTCCAACTTGTGACCAAGATGGAGACCTACAAACCTTGCCTTCGGGTAATAGGTTTTAAATCATCCAATAGGGGATTCTTGGCAGAACACATGCCATAGAGAGCTAGGTTATGGACCGCATAGTAGGAGTAAGCGATCCCCAGTACTTACACGCCAGCATATACACACTGCTTTTGCACGGCGGTGGAATTGTTCATTCATTTCACTGTCCTCATATTGCTAATCACTTTTATCTGCTACTGTCTATTCGTCATTGCAGCGCACATGTTTTATACAAGAATCACATGATCCTATAAACACTGAAGCCGCCTCTTTATGTATTTCTTGCGTTTCTCTCTGAGTGAGCATGAGTGACTGAGTGAAAGGGTTCTAGATCTGTGACTAGGATTCCTTGGGGAGTCAGGGTTGTCATGTTCTGAGGTTTCCAAAACCATTTGTTGCCTTGTTAGGTTTAGGGATACTTATGGGGGCACTGTGTGCTTGCTGGTCTACAGGTAAAAATATCCTATGGGGGTGCATAGAATCAGTCTGGCCCCATCCAACGTTTATGTTGTCCAACAAATTGAAAATTCCTACTCAAAAGTGGAAACCGTACAACAATGTGACTTTACATAATTCAATAGGAACCCGAAACATCCTTGCAAAAATAAGAAGCTGAAATGAACCAGTCATCGAGGTAAGGGAAAAGGTTAATACGTTTACCGTGCAAGATTCCCTCCAATGGCGCTAGCAACTTGGTGAAGACCCTCAGTGCCAATTTAAGGCCAAAGGAGAGGACTATGAATTGAAAGTGCCGGTCGCCCACAGCAAACCAAAGGAAGCGACGGTGAGGGGAAAAAATCAGCCAGTGCAGATCTGCAGCCATCATGTCTCGCGATGCCAGAAAATCCCCTTTGGTCAGGAAAGAAAATATGGATTGCAAGGCGACCATCTTGAATGGCAATGAAGCAGGAAATTATTTAGAGCTTTCGAATCTAATACTGGACGCAAACCGCCCGATGGCTTCTGCACCAAAAAGAGAGTGGAATGAAACCCTTCTCCACTCTCGGGTGTAGGAACTGGAACCACTGCTGATTTTTCCACCAGTATCTGAAGGCCATCAAACAAAGCCTGAAGCCTCACTGGTTCGGGGGCGGGGGCGTTTTGTACAATGGGACTATGCTTTTGTTTACGTGTTAAGTTGGACTTGGTCCTCCGTTTATACCACAACAGATACTTCCAGTTTCAGAAGAGCAGAGTGAGGGTTGGAGTCAGGCTTTAGGACAGATGCAGTTAATGGTTTATTCGATTCCACAGCACTCGATGATAGATGGGCGATTGTGTTGCACCCTGAAGTACCCCGCCACACAGTCGACCAGGTGACGATATGGCTGAGGATATGGACAAAGCTGGGTCTAGTTCGGGGGCTTACTTGGAATGTGAATGGGCTGCTGGACCACATCAAAGGAGGAGCCATCTACCAGGCTCCCGAAGACTACATCCTAATATAATTTTCATGCAGGAGACCCATTTGTTGGGGGAACCGTTGCCCCTTTCTGGCACGTATGGGTTTCTCATGTGGATTTTGCTAGAGTTCCAGTGGAGTAGCCATACCAATCCCAAGCAATCTCACTCTTAAGGTTAATCGGTGTGGTAGGATAGTTTGGGCAGATACGTGGCAGTGACAAGAGAGCTTTGGGGCCAGGTAGTGTCCCTGTTGTGTGTTTGCCCACCGCCCCTGCCCATTGACTTTTTGGGAACTGTGGTCAGTTTGTTGGTTCAGCTGCCCCCAGGACAGGGGTTTCTGAGGGTGGGGATCTGAGAGGGGTTGCAGATTGGTTCAGGATCGTATGGGATCTGGGGTGGCCCACAACAGAGAGTACCTGCTCTCACCCGGTTTATGGATGGCCTTTGCGATTACGGATGCCTGGAAGGAACTTTACCCACAGGAAACCTCGAGGGCTCATAGGACATTCTCTTGTCTTGATTATTTCCTAGTCCCCAACTCTGAGATGGGAAGTGTAACAGGGCAATAGGGCTCTCAGGCCCCTCTCCGTTAGAAGTGAGATGGCAAATGGGTCCCGGAGGTACTCGCATGGGCTGGAGGTTGGACACTTGGTGGCTGACTAACCCAGACCACAAAAAGCAAATGTGGAGGCGACTGACACCTACTTTATTAGCAACACAGACTCCGTGCACTCGCCTGGGGTGCTGTGAGAGGCATTTAAAGAAAGCCACAACACGGGGTATAATATTAGCGATGAGGTGGGGGGGGGACAGAAAAAGCAGCAGGAGGTGGTAGACCTTGAAGGGAAGTTTCTTGAATTTGAGGTGCAAGATTTGCCCTCCCCCTCCCCACTTAACACTCCGCATTGCCCTGCATACACAGATGACCTTAAGGCAGATACATTTAGATGAGGCCCGGAGGATGTGGCTCACCACTCAGAGCCGCATTTATCAGTGGGGAAAGAAAGCTAGTTAAACCCTCCATTGGCTATGTTCTAATATGACTGGACATGAGCATGACCCGAAAGCCTGTGTTACGGGTGGCGACAGTTGAGAGGTAAGGTGGGATCTAAATATTGCCAGGGGATTTGCCTCTCACTACGTGACCCTATATTCGGTGGATAAGTCGCAGGATCCGACACCTGTGACAGAATTTGTAAATGACCTCCCAATTAGGATATTGTTCTTGGAAGGACAGGGAAATGTTGAAGAGATCTAACAGAGGGAGAACTCACCAACGCCCTATTTCTACTGAGTGTGAGAAAGACCTTGTGCCCAATAGCTTGCCAGTGGAGTTCTTTAACTTATCAATGTCGAGAAAGGCTGGACAATTGGTGGGGATGGTGACGGAGGCCGTGGAGAGTGGGAAGCTCTCTTTGGACTTACTTACATGCAGCCAAAATAGTAGTGATACACAAACAGGGGCACCCGCCAGACTGTTGTACATCGTATCACACGATTTCTTTACTAAATGTGAAAATCCATTATTGTGAAAGCCTTCGTGAACCGATTGTCTGGAGTAGTCAGTCCTCAAGTCAGGTAGAACTAGTCCGGCTTCATGCCAAAATGTGCCACCAGACATAACATTAGAAGGGTCTGCGATGCCCTATGCCAAGCAAATTATAACCGTGGTCGAGTGACCCTTTTTCTAGCAGACTTTGAGAAGTGGTTTGATTCAGGGGGGAACGGGGGTTAGGACTATGTGTTACTCCTGCTGGAGAGACTCCGCTTTGCCCCTAAGTTCCCGAAAGACATAAAACTCTAGTATACAGACCTGCTGACCCGAGTTAGGGTTAGACGGGCAACCTCTGACACGTTTCATGTGGGGTGCGGTACAAGGTAGGGTTGCCCTCTGTCCCCGCTGCTCTTTGCGATTGCGATCAAGGGGGGATGCCTACATTAGGGGCTTTAAATGGACACCGAGGTAGAGGACAGAGTAGCACTTTATGGTGATGATGTCCAGGTGTTCTTGAGTGATCGGGAGTGGTCGGCACCAAGGATTCTGCAGATTTTCCAGATGTCCAGTAGTTTCACAGAACTCCATATGAACAGGACCAAATCATCTCTGTTTGTGGTGGATGCTTCCCAGGGCCTTAGGGTGGGTAGCAGAGCTACGGGTAGATACTGATTGCTTTAGATATTTGGGGATGTGTATCACACTGGACACTAACATGGCGTGGGAGACAAATATACAGTCACCGATTACAGGGTACAATCCGACATCTGATTCTTTGTGGCTCTCCCGTTGTCACTCTTGGGACACTCTGCAGTTTTAACCCCTTTACCGTGGCAGAAATTACGCCGCCGCGGTTTGAAAGAGTGGGCGGGGCCGCGTCGGCCAACGGACGTGCGCAGCACTAGCCAGGTAGTGTTCGCGACGGCCGTTGGCCGACAGAAGCAGCGAACAGGTTATCATGTTTTCTGTGGAGAGGTGTGGTGCAGTCTCCCTACTTTGAGACCTTTCTATACGGTAAAAGAGAGCCCACTCTCCACAGGATGAGGGGGTAAGAGGGTAGTGAGGAACCTACAGTTAGATAACATATCCACCACAAAGACAGTTACTGAGGGTAAGTAACTTTTTCTGATAGATACTTCTACCGCATACTCCTCACCTTGTGAATAGATACCAAAGCAAAACCACCCAAGGTGGAAGGTCTGTGGAGTGGGCTCGGACCAACAAGTTTTGCGGGACCAAACTGTTGAAATACCCTTCCTGTCAGACCTGACCGTCCAGGCAGTAGTGCTATGTGAGTGTGTGCACCGACGCCCATGTTACAGCTTGACAGGTGTCACGGACAGGCCTTCTGCATGGCGGCAGCCATTGGCCTCGTGGAATGGGCACTCCGTCCTTCAGGAGGCTGCTTTTTAGTCAATGCATAGCCGATCTTAATGCAAACGACTGTCCATTTGACAGAGTCCTTTTCTGCACCCCCTTACCTTTCTTTGCCCTAAAGAAACCATACCAAGCGGATTGTCCACCTGGTGCTCTTTAGTACAATTGATGTAAAAGCTCAAAGCTCTTTTGGGGTTCAACCAATGGAGTCTCTCCTCCTCTTTGGAGGGGTGAGGTGCAACAAAGACCTTTGGGAGGGTGATGGATTCCCCAGCATCATGAGGAGTCATGACTTTTGGCAACAAGGCCGCCCTGGTTGTCAACACTGGTTTGTCCAGGAAAAAGTGTTGTAGGACAGCCGCAGGAACACAGCCTGAACCTCATGTGTGTGACAAGCTTAAGTGACTGCTGTTAGACTTTTGATTGCTGGTATCTTGCCATCTGCTTCACATGATGTGGCAGACTTCATTCACTGTGAATGTGGGAGCTACACTGTGCATGTGGGAGCTGAACTGTGAATGAGGGAGCTACACTGTGCATGAGGGAGCAGGACTGTGCATGAGGGAGCTGCACTGTGCATGAGGGAGCTGCACTGTGCATGAGGGAGCTTAACTGTGCATGTGGGAGCTGCACTGTGCATGTGAAGAACCAGAACCTTTTGGACCTGGCGGCGCAGGGTACGCCCTCCGTCTTCTGGGTTCACCTGCTTCGATACACAGAGACACGGGACACTCTGTTGGCGTTAGAAGATTGGATTTATTTAGCTGCAGCTAGTACAGTTATCCTAGAAGTACACAAAGTAGGTCCTCAGGAGACTGCCACTTCACTCTGTGGCGCATCACATTAAATATCATACAATACAGAATTATTAACAAAACACACGCCCCAAGCAAAGAAAAAAAGAGCCAATAGGGTAAGTGGAAAACAAAGCGGAATCAGTAAGAAGGGTTCGAAAACAGAAAGATCAGATGACTCGAAGAGACCTCTCCTCCAACTGTGTTTGTCATCCCACCCCCGAACTTATGGGCAGATTTATGAGCCCCTTGCGCCACTTTTGCGTCACTTTTAACATGGGAAAAGTGACGCAAAAGTGGCGCAAGGGGCTCATAAATCTGCCCCTAAATTTATTAACAGATTACAACTGACTTGCAGGTGGTGAGATACGTTTGTGTGTATTGGAGGACAGGCATGACACAAGAGAATGCTAGCAGGAGACAGTGAAGGCCAGCCGATAAGATATGATCGGGAAAGAATGGTGTGAGCCTACAGATGGTTGAAACAGGGATTAGAAAAGCCAGACAAGGATTAGTGTACTCGGCTAGTCCAAACACCAGCCTCACAAACAAGACCGAGGACGTATTTTGACACCAAGCTACGGGAAAAAGCAGAATAGACTTCGTTCGCCGTGCTGCTTGAGTGATGGCAACACAAGATGGCGGCGGGTTACAAAATGGCGGGTCGATTCGATCGTGATCGAAAATCAAAGTTCCTCAGACCCTCCTTTTGCCAGAACTCAGGCAAGATAGACTCACGTTAATCTGAGTCCACATCAATAGCCATGAGATCATCAAGCTGTTGTTGTAACATCATCCTTATGTTTTCTGTCACTTGAGGTTTGGGTCTTGAAATGCACATGGTAGCACAAAGATCACAGATAGCGGGACCACAGTGCATACAAAGGCAACAAGAAAATATGATTGTCAAGATTACTCCAAGGAATGTCAATACTTTCCCGCCCCATTTAGACAGTAGTCCCCAAAACCATTCCGTTAAGGACCAATCTCCTTCGTCCTGATGAATAGACTCGGAGATTATATGCAACTTGGAAATAGCTTGGTATACTGTCGGAGCATCATTAGGAATGAAAATACAACAGCTTGACCCGATCAATTTACATACTTCACCACGATCGGCAAGAATAAAGTCTAAGGCAACTCGATTTTGTAAGGTCATAAGACGATCCGCCTGTAGTTCCGCCGTGATATTACTCAAGGCTCCTACAGTGATGTCTATTGTAGTCTCCACAACACGGACCAGTTGCCTTATATTCCTGCTGTTGGCCATTGGACCCCAGAAAGGAAGAAAACCTTTAAGGAAATCTCCTCCTTCTTGTCCCGAGGTGTCTTTGGAGTCAATAATTCCTCGGCTGAGACGGGTTCGGTGATAATTGGCAGAAGCAGTGTAAGTAGGGGGAAGAAGGAAAGCTATGTAGCAGGTACCAGAGAAACCCGTTGGCAACCAGGTATAAGCTCTATCATAGCAAATGAAATAGGTGCCTTGTGACGGTACTAGAGGAGGTGAGTTCAGAGAGGAATAAATGTATGTGTAGGAACAGTTACTTTTTTGTGCAGTGTCAGAAGAGCGTTCGTTTATTTTTAAACAGAAGTTACCTTGATGCGGTACAATCCAGATCGGTGAGGATTTCTCCTTTCCCATTTTATTATTAAGACTCGACATGTATTGGGTGACGTTCCAATTGGTGTATGCTTTTCTTTCATCGATAGAAATTTTGCTATTCTCCATGATTTTAGCCATAACCACCATACCCTTAATCAAAGAACTATGACTGAAATCCGGATAATTAATTTGTGAAGCAACAGACCGTCTGAATTTACTTTGATATGCATTTGAGAAAATAACAAAGAATGCCCAAGCAGAACCCTCGTAGGAGAAAGGAAGAACTAGAAATGGTATTCCCTTCTCAGTAGTATGCGGCATAAGACCACATATCCAACAATCAGTTGTGTTGACCACTAATTGATGCTGGTGTAATAGCTGGACAAAGGAATTATTGTAATACTCGGTTCTTCTGACAAGTTCATGTGAAGGGAAAGTATGGAAAAGGTGTGGAGAGATAGTGGAAGAAGGCAAAGAGGAGGAAGGGGAGGTGTTTCTTGGCTGCAAAACATAAACTATCCAACCAATAATCGCCAAAGCAATACATAATGATATCAAAACACAAAGGGTTATACTGTAACGACTGTACATTGTTTTACAAGATGCTTTCTTCATTTCATTTCTTCTCTCTTCAATACTTGGTGTAGTTTCCATTTTCACTAGTGGATGCTCACGGCAATCTTCCTCAATCACTGAAGTCACGATGCTCAACCGTCCTATGACACTGAAAGATCCTGCAGACCTATTGTCACTACTCAGGTCGTGACCTAGACTCCTACCGTGACCCTGCAACCGGAACAGAACACTACACAAGGGAGAAGAAAGTCTCAAATGTTCTTTTGTCTGGGCCTAAGATTGTAGCTGATCTTGAAACAATGTTCTTGGTTCAGTCGTATTCAAGCGACGAGGCAATGGAATTGCTTCCTGTAAAATGCCGTCGTCCTCTTTCTCAGACAATGTCCCATTCAGGTGTGCATCGCTAAAGGGTACAAATCGTGGAACTGTTTCGCCTTCGCAGTCACCAACCCCTCTACGAACCCACTGATCAAAAGGCAAAGGCAAAGGTACTTTCTTGCAATGCATACCGTGAATCCAATTTTTCTTTCCTTCAACTTTAACTGCTGTCCTTGTTGTGAGAAGGACCATTCGGGGCTCCCGCCATCTGGGCTCCAAATTCTTTTTCTTCTGTAAGTTTCGGGTGCAGACCCAGTCACCTGGTCGGATGGAGTGACCTGGATCTGTGGAAGCCTCCGGCAAAGCACTCTGAACCTGTCGATGAAGGACATGCAATTTAGTTGTAAGGTCATGCAAATAGTCAATTAACATTGGGTAGGGCAAATCTGAGAACTTTTTAGGACGAGGTATTCCCCATACGTTGGCCGGACGGCCAAACACCACTTCGTAAGGGCTAAGTCCCAGACGAGAGTGTACTGCAGTTCTGGTGGATAGCAGAGCTAACGGTAAAGCATCAGGCCAATTAAGTCCCGTACTTGCTTGAATCTTCGCTAATTTTAACTTCAAAGTCCCATTGTAGCATTCTACTAAACCCGCTGATTGGGGATGATTTGCCGCATGGAACTTTTGCTTGATTCCAACACCTGCACAAACTTTCTGCATAACTTGGCCAACAAATTCGCTCCCATTGTCACTCCAGACAAAGCGTGGCAATCCAAACCTGGGAAAGAACTCTTTCAGAAGGATTTTGGCTGTGGACAAAGCTGTGTTGTCTTTTAAAGGGTATGCTTCTATCCATCTCGACAAGGCACATATTACCACCAGAACATATTTGAGGTTGTTGCATCGATCCATGTGAATGTAATCGATTTGCAACACTTCAAATGGGTATGTTGGAGGAGCAAAGTGACCTGCTGGAGTTGGGGTTCCCTTTCCTGGATTGTACATCAGACAAACAATACAATGCTTTACTACGTTGTCTGCACATTTCGGGATACTTTCATTCTGCCAAACTGGAGCTAGGAGTTTACAAATGCCTTTCGCACTAAGGTGAGCTGGACCATGAGCCATAGTAACCACTGGGAGTACATAAGCATTCGGTAACAACCAATCTTGATGTTCGGATAATTCTACCCAACAACCCATTTCATCTAACATTCCCGTACTTTCTCTCCACTTGCTCATCTCTCTTTCTGTTGCCTCTTTCTGAATCGTTTTCACGCTTTCCACTGTATTCTCACACATTCCTCTCTCTCTGACCCAATTCGCAGGACCTGCCATGTACATTCGACTCATTGAATCTCTCGCTGTTTTCTTTGCTGTTTCATCAGCAAATGCATTTCCTCGTCCAACATTATCCGTTATCCTCTTGTGAGCACTACACTTCACTATCGCAATTTGGACAGGTAAAGCAAGTGACTCAAGGAGATCAGTCACTGACTGACCATGCTGTATCTTAGTGCCATGTGAAGTTAGGAAACCCCTCTCTCTCCAGAGACGCCCAAAATTGAATGCGACACCAAAGGCATACTGACTGTCAGTGTACACGTTCACTCTTTTCCCTTTCGATAATACACAAGCTCTCGTCAGTGCTATCAACTCTGCCGCTTGCGCTGAATTGTGTCTAACACGCGCAGTTTCCACAATCGTATGTAAGGTAGTCACAGCATAGGCTGAAACCGTATCTCCATTAGGCATCTTGAAACAAGAACCATCTACCCATAGAGTCCCATCTGGATTCTCTAACGGTGTGTCTCTCAGGTCAATTCTTCCTTTTGTCTCTTCCTCAGTACGGAAGAAACAATCATGCTGGTCCTCAACACTCTCCTCATTTGGAAGGGTCAACAAAGTAGCTGGATTCAGAGTATTGCATCGTTTGATGTGTACGTGACTAGCCAATAGCGTCAGCTCGTAACCAGTTAAACGTGCACTCGTGAGATGCTGTGTCTTCGTTCTGTTTAGTAAGGTATCCACTGCATGTGGCACCATGACAATAAGAGTGTTATCTAACACTATCCCAGCGGACTGTCGGATAGAAATCGCTGCGGCTGCTGTGGCTTTCTGCAATTGGAATACTGAAGAAGGCATTCTTTAGATCAATAACAGAAAACCAAGTCGCTGTGGAAGGTATCATAGTCAACAAGGCAGTGATATCTGGAACAACAGGAAATTGTGGAATCACAATTTTGTTTACTTCTCGCAGATCAATCACAAACCGGTACACAGGAGGCTGAGAAGGATCAGTACGTTTAAGAACAGGGAGAATAGGGCTATTGCATGTGTTGCCTCTCGTTTCTTCGACCACATCCTTCCAAATGAGATCGTGAATGATTTCTAAAAGCGCTTTTTCACCTTCAGCAGAAATTCGATATTGTGGAATACGTGGTAATTCAACATTGGGCTTGAGAGTAACTACATAAGGCGGTATCTCAAGACAACCCACATCATTCGGACCTGTGGCCCAAAGTGCTGTCGGAAGAGAAAGCAACTCAGGAGGAAACTGATCTTTAGACAGATACATTGGGGAGATCAACTTCTGGCCTAGAGTGAGATGTACGCCTGAAGGAGAACAATATATCGTAGCATGCATTCTTTTCAATAGGTCTAAACCCAATAGATTCTCACCACAACCATTCGTTAACAAAAGTGAAGCTTCCAAGTCATAAGGACCAACGGAAATAGGCAAAGGACAAGAAACCGGATTGCGAACAGGGGCGCCAGAGAATCCTACAGAAACATTTGTTAAGCCAGACAAAGGTGCGCCAGGGAGTTTAGAATGAATAATAGAACTTCTCATTGCTCCAGTATCTAGAAGAAATGGCTCTGATACACCCATAGTAGTGACGTTGACATAAGGGCCATTTTGATCTACTGGGATTGGCACAACTCCTCTACTTTGCCCATGGCTGTCCTAGTTGGCATGAAGACTCTCATTTTCGCCTTCAACATAATGGTCATCATTATAATATTGAGTGGATCTCACATTCTGCTGATCAAAATAGTTCATGGAATTAGGAGAAGGAAGGGCACGCTGTTCTTGAGTTAACATACCTCGACCTCTACCTCTGTTTGCTGACTGGAGGCCAGCACGACCTCGTGGAGCAGATAACGCTCCATTGCGCTGCAATAAAACCGGACAACTATTCTTAAAATGACCTTCCTCTTTACAATAGGCACATTGGTTAGGACCTAACAAAGGTCGCGGAATGTACGGCTCAGGTTTCTGGTACAATCTCTGAAACTGTGGTGGCTGTTGAGTCTGAGGCTGAACATAACGTGGCGGATAAGCTTGTTGCAAGAGAACCTTCGTTTTTAAATCTTTCGTTTTCTTCTCTTGCTTTTCTGTTTCTTCTTTGTCCCTATTCTCGTAATATTGTGCAGTAGCCAATTTCTGGGCAGAAGAAGAAACAGCCCAAGAACTTTCTGAATCCTTTATTTTGTGTGACAGCTCGGGAAGCAAATTGAATACAAATTTGTCCACGATCAGTCGCTGTCCACCCTCGGTAGCCATGTCCTGACCACTATGATCGATGAATGTCTCTTCGAAACGAGTAAAGAAATCAGAGACACTTTCATCTTTCTTTTGTTTACATGCTGCTAGCTTATCCCAATTTACTCTCAGTGCAGGCATCATAGTTTTCATTAACGTAATGATTCTACCAGGAAGTTCCGAGCTCAAGGCGTCAGGCTTTGCACCACCCACTTGGTCTCTATCTGTATCAGCTATGACATCCCAAGTAGCACCCAGTTCCTGTGCATGATCCTCTCTACGAATCTTAGCCCATATTGTCTGTGGGACTACATTACCCATTAGCATATCAATATCTGCCAGATTCATAATACAAGCATCGATTGTCTGCGATAATTCTTTATAATAACCTGCAGGGTTCTTACGAGGATCTGGTAGAGTCTGCTTAAGGGCCAAAACTTCAGATCTCTTCCATGGTACATGTACCCATATACGCTGAAAGTGAGCTGGAATAGCTGGATTAGCACCTGCTGCCGCAACCTCTTCCTTCCACACTGGCGGAACCTCTCCCATGGGGTAATTTTTCGATGTCAATTTAACCGACGGATCAGAATCAAGAAAAATCTGGGAGAACAATAAGGTTCTATAGGAGATGAGTGTCCTTACAGCTTTCTCAACTTTGGAACCCACAATAAGTCCTTTTTCAAAATCGGCTTGGACATCTAACAAATCTTGTGAGATCGGACTCGAACTCACATCTTCCCATTCTTTAATGAGAATATCGCACATTACATTAAAAACATACCTTTGTGTAGGTGCATTCCATTGCAAAAAGGTAGGCATAATATCAGACATACTATATTGTGGACCCTTCTTGATCCATCTTCGTGCAAGAGAATCTAGCTTCTCTCGTTCCTCGAAATCTGGGAACTGACTACGAGATTGTCTCCGAACAAAAGCTGGAGACGCATTAAGGGCTCCAAAGAAAGGAGATAAAATACTAGTGCCAGAATCTGTGAGACGCTTACGCATAGACGGTGAATTAGACATCAGAACTGGAGACAGAATATTAGGAGAATTTTCAAGAGAAGAACTAGAAATTACAGGAGGAGCAGAAGGCAAAGGAGAGCTAAGATCAGGAGATGAAAGCTGAGAAACTGAAACTAATGGTAAAACCGGCAAGGGCGGTAGTACTGGAGGAGGCAGATGCTGAAGAGCCGGAACTGGCGGAGGTACTACCAGCAACTGAGCAGGCTGTAACTGCCGAGGCACATTAGCATTTTGCGCATAGGGCGGAGGCAACCTCAATAAACGGGACATTAGGGGATCTTCTTCTACATCTTTCTTGTTATCAGAAGGAGAAACAGGCAACACCGGATAGCATTTATCTATTGCCATACGATGTTGTCTTTCTGAAATTTCAGTCGCATTGTCAATTTCATCATTTTTTTAACTGTTGGGCAGCCTGTATAATCGTCATACCCTGTGCTTTCCTAGCTCGTTTTGCTTGTTTAATTTCTTTTTGTTTGGCTTCCTTACGCCATAGGCGAAGAGAGTCAAACATTGCCGGCCGGGCTTTTCTTTTGAATAATACTGTTTCCAAATTATCTAGCACATTAGGATCGAAACTACTGTTTTCTGGCCATCTGAGAACACCATCTTTCTTCGTGTATTGAGTCCATGTCTAGTTAAAGGCAATGGGGCCGATACCATGTTTCGAGTAGAGCTCATATGTGGGTGTTCCAACCGAAGGAATCGGACAAGAGTCCTCAAGTCCGGAGTCCCTATTACAACCAAGACAACAAATTCTTCCAAACTTAGTCAGACCAGGCATTTCGCAATGTCTCTGGACTGTTCACAAACTTCAAGGGAGTAAACTCAGTTTACGCAGCACAAATGCACTTACCCTCGGCTTTAGTCTTTGCAAGGACTAAATCTAAGTGACCTAAGGACATCAAACAAAGAACCAAAATTTGTGGGCGCGACCCACGAAAATACTTAACTTAACTAAGGACGTCTTCTTCCACCAACAGAGGCCCGTCTATCGTCTCGCTTTACCATACATCACCAAAGGAATGGGCCAAAGCAGGGCAGCAGTCAGGGTAGCGGTCGCCAGTAGCCGTCAGGAAGGAGTAACCGCGCTGCAAAAGACCTTCGGACCACTTTCGACATACAGGGGTCGCTTAGTGTGGCTCGCAAACCCTCCAGAATTTTCTTGCGAGGTTCCTCACGACCTTCGAGCAGAACCGGTACCACTGAAGCCGCCCAACGTTGGGCACCAATTGAAGAACCAGAACCTTTTGGACCTGGCGGCGCAGGGTACGCCCTCCGTCTTCTGGGTTCACCTGCTTCGATACACAGAGACACGGGACACTCTGTTGGCGTTAGAAGATTGGATTTATTTAGCTGCAGCTAGTACAGTTATCCTAGAAGTACACAAAGTAGGTTCTCAGGAGACTGCCACTTCACTCTGTGGCGCATCACATTAAATATCATACAATACAGAATTATTAACAAAACACACGCCCCAAGCAAAGAAAAAAAGAGCCAATAGGGTAAGTGGAAAACAAAGCGGAACCAGTAAGAAGGGTTCGAAAACAGAAAGATCAGATGACTCGAAGAGACCTCTCCTCCAACTGTGTTTGTCATCCAACCCCCGAACTTAATTTATTAACAGATTACAACTGACTTGCAGGTGGTGAGATACGTTTGTGTGTATTGGAGGACAGGCATGACACAAGAGAATGCTAGCAGGAGACAGTGAAGGCCAGTCGATAAGATATGATCGGGAAAGAATGGTGTGAGCCTACAGATGGTTGAAACAGGGATTAGAAAAGCCAGACAAGGATTAGTGTACTCGGCTAGTCCAAACACCAGCCTCACAAACAAGACCGAGGACGTATTTTGACACCAAGCTACGGGAAAAAGCAGAATAGACTTCGTTCGCCGTGCTGCCTGAGTGATGGCAACACAAGATGGCGGCGGGTTACAAAATGGCGGGTCGATTCGATCGTGATCGAAAATCAAAGTTCCTCACATGTGGCAACTGCGCTGTGCACGAGAGAGCTGAACTGTGCATGAGGGAGCTGAACTGTGCACGAGGGAGCTGCCCTGTTCATGCGGGAGTTGCCCTGAGCATGTGGGAGCTGCACTGTGCATGAGGGAGCTTCAATGTGAATGAGGGAGCTGCAATGTGCATGTGGGAGCTGCACTGTGCATGAATGCATGAGGGAGCTTCCCTGTGCATGTGGGAGTCGCACTGTAAATGAGGGAGCTGCCCTGTGCATGTGAGAGTCGCAATGTGAATGAAGGAGTTGGAATGTGCATGAGGGATCTGCATGAGGGAATGTGCATGAGGGTGCTAAACTGTGCATGAGGTAGCTGCACTGTGCATGTGGGAGCTGCACTGTGATTGTGGGAGCTGCACTGTGCATGAGGAAGCTGAACTGTGCATGTGAGAACTGAATTGTGCATGAGGGAGCTGCACTGTGCATGTGGGAGCTGCACTGTGCACAAGGGAGCTGCAATGTGCATGAGCGAGCTGAATTTTTCATGAGGGAGCTGCACTGTGCATGTGGGAGCTGCACTGTGCACAAGGGAGCTGCAATGTGCATGAGCGAGCTGAACTGTTCATGAGGGAGCTGCACTGTGCATGTGGGAGCTGCACTGTGATTGTGGGAGCTGCACTGTGATTGTGGGAGCTGCACTGTGATAGTGGGAGCTGCACTGTGCATGAGGAAGCTGAACTGTGCATGTAGGAGCTGCACTGTACATGTGGGAGCTGCACTGTGCATGAGGATGCTGAACTGTGCATGAAGGATCTGCTCTGTGCATTAAGGACCTGCCCTGTGCATAAAGGACCTACCCTGTGCATGTAGGAGCTGCACTGTGCTGTGTACCTGCCTCTTGTCTGGTGCTGTTCCAAAGGCACTCTGACAGCTTTAGTATGTCCTCACAATTAAGGGTGTGAATGGGGAATGCAAAAGAGGAGGGAATGCCTACATTACTTATCAGTAATCCGATTACTTCCAGCCTAGATTACTTACCAGAAATCCTATCAGACTAGTTCTCCCTTCCTTGTCCCGGTCCTTGCCTCTCCCTTCTAATCCGCAGTTTGGGATGTGGGTCTGGATAGGTAGGGTCAGGATGTGATGTGAGCAGTGCACCCTTTGTGATGCTCTGGGGTGGAGGGGACATGTGACAAAGCTTCAGAATGGGGTGTCTGGGAGGCCTGGGGCAAAAGAGGGAGCATGGTAGTAATGGGATTACTGGTAGGCAATATAGGTAGGTAGTAATGGTATTACTGGTAAGTAATGTAGCCTGGTAGTAATGGGATTACTGGTAAATAATATAGGTGGGTAGTAATGGGATTACTGGTAAGTAATGTAGCCTGGTAGTAATGGGGTTACTGGTAAGTAATATAGGTAGGTAGTAATGGGATTACTGGTAAGTAATGTAGCTTGGTAGTAATGGGATTACTGGTAAGTAATATAGGTTAGTAATGGGATTACTGGTAAGTAATGTAGGTGGGTAGTAATGGGATTTCTGTTAAGTAATGTAGGCTGGTAATAATGGAATTACTAGTAAGTAAATTAGGCTGGTAGTAATTGGATTACTGGTAAATAATGTAGGCTGGTAATAATTAGATTACTGGTAAGTAATGTAGGCCAGTAGTAATGGGATTACTGGTAAGTAATGTAGGATAGTAGTAATGGGATTACTGGTTGCAATGCAGGTGGGTAGTAATGGGATTACTGGTAAGTAATGTAGTAATGTAGGCAGGTAGTAATGGGACTATAAGTAAGTAATGCAGGCTGGAAGTAATGGGATTACTGGTATGTAATGTAGGTAAAATTTTACAGGTAAAGTAAAAATGATTGGAAGTTCACTCTAGCAGCGTAAAAAATCAACATAACCACTTAATCAATGGTGAAGAGGGTGCGGTCAGGGGACTCTTTTTCCTCTTTGTCACACGAGTAGGCAGTGGTCCAGGCAGGCACTGTCGCCTCTCTCCTGATGGCTTCCCAAATGGGAAACTTAAGAAAAAACAGAACATGTTTCTTTAATGGAGCGGGGCGACCTTTAAAGAGAGTTACTCCTTTGGGAAGGAAATGCAGGGACTGTTGTCTGCTATCTCCTGCATACCTCTGACGTAAAGCCCCTAATGTACGACTAATAATGGAAATCCTCAAATGATGTGAAGAAAATAATAAACAAGAAGTGGCCCATACTCACATTGAACAAATTGACATATGAGAAACCCATGTTTTCATTTAAGAAAAACAGAAGTCTGAAAGACTCTCTTGTCCACACAGACACGTATCAACCGAAAAGCGACAGCCAACTGACACTGTGGAATACCCCGCCAGTCACTGGTCATTTTCCATGTGGGTCATGTGTAGTTTGCGAATTCACTGAACACACCAAAAATCTTGACCCCATGGGAACAGAGATCACACACTAACTGCAACACAGAGTCAGCCCTTGTGACATGCTCTATGTGGGCATGACCAGCCTAAAAGTCAAGATTCGCATAAACGAACACAGAAGTACGATTAGGAGGGCTGTCACAGCCACTAGACTTACAGCACACTACGTGGAAAAACAACACAGAGACACTGACATAAGATGGACACTAATCGAGAAAGTGAAGGGCAGTGGTAACTGTTAGACTTGAGGGTCTCTGGTTGGCGCAAGGTTGCCCTTGTGTCAAGCAGGAACCCTCTCCTCTACGTCAGGGCGCAGGATAACCCCTCGTGAATGACCCTTGCTCACCCTCTAGGTGCGTGGCGTGAGCAGCCAAGGCGATTCCCCAGGCGTTGTTGGTTAAGCACTTACAATCACACACACAGTAAATACATCAATCCCCCCAGAAACGGACACCAGACTTGGATATGTAGAAAAATAAGCTTCTTTATGTAAAAATAGGTATATATATCTCAGCAGACTTATCACAAGACCAATAACGTTTTCGCTATGCCACCAGGTTATAAAGCAGGCAAATGTTCTCTGTTCGTAGTTTCAAATGGATACTTTGTAGTCTCTTGCAAATGTTACTTGTGGTTCCAGTACTTACAGAGATCGGCTCCTGCGAACGGGGAAATAAGGCGTTGCGGGCCCCGAGCCCGATACTGGAACTTCTTTCGTGACGTGGAGAGCCGGCACAGGTCGGTGCGACTCTCAGCTTGGGAAGTGTCTTGGGTCCTCGATCAGCGGGTGTGGGCAGGTAGGCAGGCGCGGCCAGCGACCCTTTAGCACGGCGGTGCAGGGGGGTCTCCACAGCGGGGGCGGCGCGGCCTGAGATGTCTGGGGATAGCGAAGCGGGGTCGCAGGGCACGGTCAGTGCAGCTGGATGACCCGGCGTAGATCACAGTCGTCGGACGGTTTCTGGCGGGAGGGGTGATAGCGCGGTCAGCGCGCTCCAGTGGCAGGCGGTGACAGGGATGCAGGCAACCTAGCCCGGGGACAGAGAGCGGCTCCGGACGGAGCGGGGCTCTCACGGGGTAGAGGCAGGCAAGCTCCTGAGTGTCACGGCCCTAGGAGGGGCGATGAGGGGCGCAGTCTCTTTCCAGCGGGATGCACACACGGCTCGAATTGGAGGACGAGCAAAAGCACAGAGAACCCACTGGTCCTGGGGTTCAGTTCAGGGGGCAAGCTCAGATCAAGCCCTTGGAGAATGTTTAAAGCACAAAGCAGCAAAGTCTTTTCAGTAGTCTCTTCCTCTCCTTTCTCAGCAAGGCAAGCAGCAGGCCAGCTCCTCCAGCGTCTTCTTCTCCTTCTAGTCGGGCAGAGGTTCTTTATGGTAAAACAGGATTCTGATTTCTTAGGAGCCAGGCTCCTACTTTTATACCATGATTCTTTTGTTCTTTAGCGCCAGGGGGCCTGGGCCTGGCTCAGTCCAGTTCTGGAGCACTTTGTTATGGTGACTCTGCTCTTTCCTTTCAGCAGCAGGGCAGAGACATCAGCCGCTCCACAGGGGGCGGCGCCGGCTTTGTGGTGGCAGAGCACAGGTCTATTCAAGAGTCAAGGTGTACTCCTCCCACCCATCCTGGTGTCATCTCTCTACCCACCACCTGGCAGCCAACCTGTCTCTGGGGATTCCCCACCCCTGCTCCTTACTGTTGCTAGGCAGAACACACACACAGCAGAGGCGGACTGAAATGGCCAGGTCAGTAAATACTAACTTTCTAAAAGTAGTATTTACAAACCCAGAATATTAAAATAAACTTGACTACAAGAAGTATTTTATTATTCTGAGTTCAGGCATACTAAACTTGACATTCTACCATGCTCTCTGAGTCCACTGGGGTCACAGCGTTGGCGTGATCCCAGCAGCCCATTCTGGCCTATGGAGAGCAGGTAGCCTTCAATAGTGAAAAACGAAAATGGCTGTAATTCACTACTAAGACATGCCACACACATCAGGGCATGTCCTACCTTATGCCTACAATGCACCCTGCCCTTGGGCCTACCAGAGGGGTGGCTAATATGTAGGTAAGGGAAGGTTTAGAGACTGGCAAGTGGGGGCACTTGCGCAGTCAGCGCGACGGTCCCAGACCGCGCACAGGGTCTGCGGTGGCAGACCCTAGACACATTTTACAAGGCTGCTTTCTGTGGGTGGCGCCAGCAGCGCTGCAGGCCCACTAGTAGCATTGGCATTCACAAGCCCTGGCACTCCTGGTGCACTTTACTGGGGACTGACAGTAAATCCAATAAGCCAAACATGGACACCAATCAATGTATACATTTTACCATAGGGAGAGCATATGCACCTTAGCACTGGTCAGCAGTGGTAAGGTGCCCAGAGTCATAAAACAGCCAACAACAGGTCAGAAAAAATACAGGAGGAAGGCAAAAAGTTTAGGGATGACCCTGCAAAAAGGGCCAAGTCCAACAGTAACCTACAAAAAAGACTCCTAGACAAGGAACAACGCTGGGTATACCGTCTGAAAACTCATGAGACTGGATTAAATGACGGCATCTCGTGGGGCCAACTTAACAAATAAACAGGGCGGTACCCCCGCACTTGATTACATCGGTACCTGGGTGTCGGACTGTGCCCCGTCCCTCGCGGACCTCACCTGGTGATTCCTCTGATCCGTCCGCTCTTTCTCCCTTCCAGCCCCCTGACGATCGTGACTTCCTCGGACTGAACGAGGAAGTAGATGAGGATTGGTCCTTGTCTCCCACACCTCCCTTCAAGGGGGCGGGGTTTCACCTCCCGGAGACCAACAAGAAGAGCCCACCCGATGACGACAGCGGAACCTGGAACCAGGAAGAAGACGAGTTCCAGTACGCGAGGACACTGGAGACCGAGAGAGGAGCCATTCACGACGCTGAGGCCGGGAGGAAGGACCGGAGAGACCCCCAGGTGGACGCAGCGCCCATCCACGGCCCCGGAGGGTCGTAGCTTGAACAGGTGCGTGCCAGAGTACGCGGGATTGGGAGCGGGGTAGGGACACGGAAGACGACAGGCTAAATAGGGACAGGGCCACATGCCTACCGAAATAATCTGAGGGTTCCTACAAACTAATCCGCATCTGTCCCCCACCTCTTTCTTGGTGATGGTGATCTCTCTCGAACATCACGCTGAATACCCACACTAGCCACATATGTACAATCCCACATGGGTGCCCCCCCTACTCACCTGCTGTGGTACCCCGAGCACTGACCAGTGCCTTTGTTGTGTTTTCTTTCTTTTCGGTTTGCCCCGACGTCCACAAGAGGGAATCCAGCCCAACCGGGACAAGAGGAGGGAGAAGGATCCTTTCCAAGAGGGAGAACGGCGTCGGATTGACTTTACAAACTGTTCCTTTTGAGGTTGCTTTGTGTTCATCATTCAATAAATACGGGGACCCAACCCCCTTTTTCCAAAGATCCCCGTGGTCCGCTTATCCCTACACTGGGTCACTCACAAATTGAGCCTTCTCTGTAATAACCCCTATGGCACTGTATATAAGTTGCAATTGTGCAGATGCTGTAAGTACACCATCTACCCTCTGGTTACCCACAAACAGAATCCTTTCAGTGGCAACTTCAACTGCCCTGTACATGACATACACTGTGCAGACGTCAGATATAAACTAATTGTCCCCTTGAGACACTTGTGGCAGAGTTATTGTTCTAAGTTCCCCCACACTAGCATACTGCCTTGGTCTTCTCTGATCCGATACATACACGGAGTCAGGATGACCTATTAAAACGAACAAAATACTGTTTGTGAATAATTATCCATTTAAAAGAAATAAATGTTGTTGGACTTGGCCCTTCTGGCCGGTTCACCCCGAAACTTTTTGCTTAATACTGTGACTTGGTTTAGTGATTTTATTGACTTCTGCGCACTTTACCACTGTGTCCCAGGGTAAAGTGCGTGCGTGTTGTGAGGTCGGCCTGCCCGCCCATAGGAATGCATGGGGGAATGTATGTGCCCTGGTAGTTCCTGATGCGTGGGGTGTGCAGGCCCGTGTTTGGTATGTGCGGACTCGTGTGAGTGAATGCTGCGCGTTGATGTGTGCAGCGTGCATGTACCGCGTGGGGTGTGCAGGCCCGTGTTTGGTATGTGCGGACTCGTGTGAGTGAATGCTGCGCGTTGATGTGTGCGGCGTGCATGTACCTAGTGTGGAAGTGCCACTTCTAGAAGTGGGCACTTCAGTGTGCAGTATGAAATGTGTGGCTTGTCTGGCGATTGGCTGGTGAGGTCATGTGACGGGCTAGGGAAATCCCCAGAGTCAGGAGGAGTCACCCAGTGGTGAATGGGGAGTTAGCATGCTGATGGCTGGGGAGGAGTATACCTGGGTCCTGAATAGGACAGGGCTTCCCCCACACAATGCTGGCGCCGGCCCCTGTGGTGCGTCTAATGACCCTAGCCCTGCCAGTGAATAGGGAGAGGGGCTGAGCAAAACAAAGTGCTCAGGAACCTGTTGGAACTGGTTCGCCCCTTCCCTGCACCTTAGACAAAGCCTTGTACTGTATAAAAAGGGGCTGTGTCCCCTTACATGGTGTTCTCTTGCAGGATCCACTTGAGGGGGGGCCTGCTGCTGCTGGGCGCCAGGAGAGACCGCCACTGGGGACTGCCTCCCTGCTGGAGGGCCCTGTGAGCTGGCTCTGGGCCCAGTCTTTGCCCCCCTGCTCCTTGAAATACTTTTTGGCTGGACTTGCCATCCCTAGTGCCTGGGAGCGCTTGTATTTGCTTTATAGCGCCAGGAGCGCTTTGTTGGGACCCCAGCGTCAGGGAGCGTGATACTTGGTGCTCCACTACAGCCTCCAGCGCCTGGAAGCGCTGGACTTGCCCTCGGCGCCAGGGGCGCTTTGTTTGTGACAACGGGTACCCACCCCGTGTGCTGCTGGTGACGGGAGCCTACCCCGTGTTTGGGTGCTTGTCGGCGGGTGCCCACCCCGCTTATTTGCTTGTTGTGGCGGCGGGTGCCTACCCCGCCGAAGATTGCATTTACGGAGGGAGCCCACCCCTCTAATCCTTTAAATCACCGCTGCAACCCGGGCCGGGACATCCCGGAAGTCAGGCGGGCCGGGGGCGGGCCGCCGGGACAACCAGGACAGGAAGTTGGAGGGCGGGAGCCTACCCCGCCTCCTTCCCGAGACCCGCGCTGGACCTGTAAGCCCGGAGCAGGCAGGAGCCTACCCTGCGCCCCGGGGCCCCGAGAAGAGCAGCGCCGTAGTGGCTGAAGCAGCGAGGAGACGAGGTCTTCACAAGTCCCGGTGAGTGGGGGCAGCATTGTGGGCCTCAGAGCGCCGGACGCCCCCTCGGAGGGCGGGCGCAGTGCTCTTCGAGCCGGTAAGGCTCCAACCTTGGGGGCAGTATTTCTCGAGCCTCTAGGAGGCAGTCGGTGCAGTGTTTACGAGCCCCGTGAGGCTCCACCAGAGGGGGGTCTTCCCGTAGTGTTCCGAGCCCCGAGAGGCTCCAGCGAGGGCCCGCATTGGTTGATTCTCGAGCCTGTGAGGCTCCAACGTGCCCCTCATGGTTCCAATCCGAGCGCGAGTGCGCTCCAGTGGGAGAAGGTTTGTGTAGAGCCCCGTGGCTCCCACAAAGGCCATATTTGTTTTCCCAGGCACAGTGGTGCCCACGCTCAGTTCTACAGCTGCCCAGCACTTAGTGGGCAGCTGCCACGTTTAGGTGGGGGACCATTTTCGTTTTAGTCTGCGCAGCTGGCGCAGCTTGACTGAACACAGAGCGTCCTAGCCTGGACAAGGCCAGTTGGCCCAGGGACTGCCACAGGTGGTGGCATAGGAGTTCTTGCGCAATTGTTCCTTCCTTGCACCTCTGAATGTGCGTTGATGCATCATGTGCCTTGTTTTACACCTCTGAATGTTTTAGGCATCATGTGTTTTCCTTCCCTACACCTCTGAATGTGATGCATCATGTGTAACGTCCTATTACCCCTACAGGTATTGTGATACTTAGGTGGTTGTTTGCTTTCTCCTAGTACAGGTGGTGCTAGTGAGGTTCCAGTCCCCTGCGTGACAGTTTCCTAAGGTAGTTAGGGTTGCGTAGGTGGTACTTACCGGATACCAGTAAGTACTGGTTGTGTGCTATACATATTATTTTTGTGCTACAGTGATCTTATATATTTTTGTGCTACGTTCTAAAAAGTGCTAATTCCTGACAGTGGTCCAGGTGGCCCTGTCTTGTACATAATCCCTTGTAAATTCTGCCCGTGCCTGTTGGCACATTGTAAAGTGTGTGTTTTTATCTAATGTGTTGTGTATAATACAAAGGTTATTTTTATAGAATACCTTGTGTGGAGTTTCCTTTGTGGTGGGCCTTGGGTGTTGTTGCTGGGTGCGCGCGCAAACGCTTTACACATCGCCTCAGAGATAAGCCTGACTGCTCGTGCCAAGCTACCAAGGGGGTGAGCAGGGGTTATCTTTGGCGTGTAACTTCCTTGCCCTGACTAGAGTGGTGGTTTCTGCCTGGCTTTGGCGCAAGCCCTAGCCAACCAGAAATCGCCAGGTCTAACAAATGTCTTTTGATACATTTTCTGACATTATACCGGTGTCCGCATCAACCCTCGGTCTCCGGTTCACTCCCGATACTACCAGTGCCTATGTCAGAAACTACTATTCCCATCTTTCCTAGCACATACCCAAACGCACAAACGTCAGTGTCATGACGTCACTTCCGGCAATCCCGAGGGATGCGGAAAACCTTCCCCTGACTTTACCGTGCTGCGAATAGATTTAAACTCCGGCCACGCGTCTCGCCATCGCACGAGCCGAGGACCGGAACCGAAATAGGTTGAGATGCTGGGTGAGGATCGAAATTGAAGTAAGCACGTAAGCAGCTCTTAGACACGCAATGTGTCCGCTTGTAATGGCCGTTTGCTACCCCATCGACACTGGCACTCCGACCCGGGGCCGCCTGCTGTGTTCCTCTTCCCCACCCCCACTATCACTGTCTTTTTAATACCATTCTTAGGACCACCCACATTATCTCTCCGGTCCTGTGTGTAACGCGCAGCTCTTCCGATTTGGGTAAGTTACGAGGAGAACATATGGAGATGAATGTTATGCATGGATGAGTGTGTATACATGTGCATGGTTTTTAATAGTCAACACGATATTGCGAGGCGGTGCGCCATGTTCTGCAATATGAGACTCTTTTAATTGGTGTAGGTAAACTGCTGATAGCCAGACTAACACATAGATAGTGTTAGTATTCGAGTAAAATCGCCACTTCACAATGTCTGTCACATATAAATAGTATGTCACAGAATAACTAAGATGAGTTGCACAATGAGGGGATGATTCCTCCAACTAAAGCATGCACATGAATGTTGGCATGCAACTCACGATGTAACCACTATACACCTATTGGGTATTAAGCACTGAGTGTTTTTACTGAACCAACGAGACCCGTCTTTTAGATTTATTTTTACTGACCCAGACAGACCCAAGAATAAAGGGAAACCGGTGTTCTGACTGAGGTATTTTAATCTTTAACCCCCCGGCCGTTATCTATCAAAAGAGCTCCCAACACTGTGGTTGAGCCCACCCTGACTTTTTGGGGTCGGGGTGACCCGATGATGAAGCATGACACCACCAGGGTGTGTGAGGGTAATTAAAACAAAAAGTGTTCTTTCCCATACACGGGGTTGTGTATAGCACAACCTCTCACTAGAGAGGCCACCCTCATTTTTTGACTAAGGTCGAAAAACAGTGAAACACTAGCAAAAAGTGGGGTTACCCATGTGAAGCAGATCCTACTCTCCTACATGCCGTGCCTATATAGGCGCTATCCCAGCACAGTGATATCAGTTCCTTTTTGCAACTATCCACTACAGAAGAGCAGAGCTATGAACAACATTGACCATGGGTGTGTGACACTAGGGGCCTCAAAAGGGGAACAACACTTAATTTTTTTTTTTCAAGTATTAAATAGCGCAAACAAGACCCGTGAGGGTATCAGAGCACTTTACAATAGAGAGAGAAATAAGAGGCAAATAAATCCAGCAACAAGGTGATCGAAAAGGTACAAAAGGGGAAACACTTTAGGCCAACAGAACTAGGGATGATCAGAAACAGTTAAATACTATACAAGGGTGAGGGAAAAATGTCAGAGCAGGCCTAGAGATAAGCAGATCATGATTAGGCGAAGCAATTTACAAATCCTCAGGTGACGGAAGCAAGCTGATCAAATAACACGGTAAATACAAAAACAAATACAAGAAGTAACTCACTGAACCATCATACCAAAATACTATCATAAAAGTCATATTGTAAACAAGGGTGAGCAGGACGAGTCTTAGAGGGCTAGTAGGGCGGTTGGGTTCTAGGACAAGAATTTATTCAATAGCGCTCTAACCTTCTTGTTGAAGGATGCAGTTTAAGGGTTTGTCCTGATTTCCGGAGGAAGGAAGTTCCAAATTCTCGGGGTGATACCAGAGAAAGCTCAATTGCACGTTTTCTTTTTATGGAATTTCCACGGCTTCAGCAGTGAAATGCTGGCACTTCTGAAGGGTCTATAATCACCAGATAGCACAAGTTTTTGTGCAAGGTAAAACGGAGTGTTGAATTGTAAGGCTTTATGGGTCATGCAGGCAATTTTTTGTGTATCTTTGCTTCATATGGTCGCCAGTTTAGTGATTTCAGCTTCGGCTTGATATGGTAGTTTCTTTTGAACCTGTGATGAGTCTTGCAGCGGGGACAATAGAGGCCCTGAGTGGAGCCATCTTCGATCGAGGGAGGCCTCAGAGGGTTGCGCTTCCATAGTCCAACTTCGAGATCATCGGAGATTGAACCAGGGGTTTGAAGTCGTTGGGGGTGGGATGTTCATTTGGAAGTTCACTCTTTTGGTGAGAGCATGCATGTTCGAACTGTTGCCCAGTGAACTCATGGAGTCAATGATTCGCAGTATGCAGTTATGCGCTGTTAGCCGATGCATCCATTCTTTGACAGCTGGTGATTGTTTAGGTGGAGCGATTAAGAGGAATTCCGTTTTAAGAGCGTTTAGTTTCAGGTGATTGAGAGTCAGATAGTTTTGAGCTTTCAGTAGAGTGGTGTTCAGGGTCCTGATGTCTTCTGGGAGTAGACTTTCAGGTACAGATATGTGCCATCGGCACACATGTGATAATGGATGTTAGATAGTTTTATCATGTCAGTTAAAGGCGCCATGAACAAGTTGAAGAGAGTTGGTGAGAGCGTGGAACCTTGTGGTGCCCCTAGGGTGAACGATGAGGGATTAGATAGCGACTGATTAACCTTGAACCTTTGAGTTCTACTGTGGAGAAAAGAGGTGAACCAGTTTAGGACGGGCCCTCAGAGCCCCATCCTGTGTTCTAATAGGTCAAATATGTCATGTTTAGCCATATCGAAAGCTGATGATAGATCGAGGAGCATCAGAAAGTAGGAATCATTCTGATCCAGCATTTTGAGCACATCGTCCACAATGTGAGTAGGAGCGGATTCGGTGCTATGACCGGGATGGAAGCCAGATTGAAAATGGGCAAGTAGTTGGAATTGTTCGATGTGGTTACACAGCTGGACGTGGACGCATTTCTCTATGAACTTCGCCAGAGTCGGAACGTTGGAGATTGGGCGGAAGTCGTGTAGGACGGTGTGATCAGCAGTAGGTTTTTTAAGAATAGGGGTGACCTGTTCAGCCTTTACACAGTCTCGAATAGAGCCTTGAAGCACTGCGGCATAAACTATCTGGGCCCATAGCGGGAGGATGGCTGGTTCAGAAATTCGATGGCAAGGGGTCACTGAAGTGGTTAGATGGTCTCAGTGCTGTGAGAGTGTTAAGAATGGTGTTTTCATCCAAGGTTTTGAATAAGCTCCAAGATGCGTTGTTCTTGGGGGTATTAACTGGTGCGAGCGGAGGCACCAAATGTCAGGTATTGAGTTTTAGGTAAAGGATACAAAACCTCAGGAGCGAAGAAAATTCTCCCCACTCCCCTCAGAGCCGGACCCGCCTTGACAAAAGTCAAGGACCGAGCACTGGCCCCAACAGGAGGGAGGAGACAATGAAGGACCACCAAGCTTCCAGATGATATGAAGTCTCAACTCCCCGGGAACGGGTAAAGGGGCGGTCAGGAAAGAGACGGTGTCTAAGGAAAAGAAAAGAAAACAACAGGTGAGTGGAGTAAAAGGGCAGGGATTCCCTATCTAGCGAATACCCCCTAAAACCCCCCCTCTGATTGATTAAGTCCTTTAGCAACTGCTTCCTCACCCCTCCCCCCGGGATTGTATGCTCTCTCAGACTCACCGTGATGCCATAGATGTAGATGCCACGTCCAACATAGCAGGAGCCTGGTAGCAGTCAATAGGTGAAGATAATCCACAGCGGAAGGGGACACGAGATACCGCCAAGGGAGTGGGGGAAGCGGGCCGAAGACAGCCGCGTTACCTACGACGAGACGCCGCAGTGCAGGATACAACTCCGGTCCTCCTTGAAGACGCCCGCCTGATGCGTGAGGAAAGAGTCCGACGAACCAACAGGGGAGGAGGAAAGGAAGTTCGTCTCCAAGGCGAGGGTGAGCGTACTTCTGCCAGGAGTCAGGGGAATCCAAATGAGGTTAGGAAAGGATGCAGGAAGACCGTGAGGAGAACTCCGAGGGAATGAGCACCCACACAGTCAGGCAAACGGGAAGCGCGAAAGCCAACAGCAATCAGCAATCCACAGAGCAGCTGCTGGAGGCGTGGTCCAACACAGGGAAGGATTGTCAAGCACTGCCATGCGCATCAAGTCGGTATTTAACCGCCCTGTCCATCAGGTGATCACTGTGAGCGCACACAACTCCCTCCCTCGCCCTACTGCTTTCTGGGAAATGTAGTGTGTTGTGTATTAAAGATCGAGAACGGTTTTAATAGAGGGTTTAAGGACCATAACTAAGACTCGTGTGTGACTAGTGTGTAACAGTACCCCGCCGTAAAGATCCTCTCACTGGTCGGGGTTTGTCAGGGTTTTGAGCATGAAATCGCCTGATCAGAGTAGGAGCATGCACATGTGCCGCGGGTTCCCAGGTTCTATCATCAGGACTATAACCTACCCAATCAATTAAGTATTGTAGCTTACCCTGCACCCTTCTAGAGTCTACAATACGTCTGACTTCGTACTCTTCTTCGCCATTAACGATAAGCGGCGGAGGAGGGGGTTCTGTACAGGAGGGTGGTAAATAAGGTTTAAGCAAGGAAGTGTGGAATACAGGATGAATCTTCATGTCCTCTGGGAGGTCTAACTTGATCGCTACAGGATTTATGATTCGTTGTACCTTAAAAGGACCCGTATATCGAGGTTGCAATTTGCGAGGGCCCACCATTCTCAAATTCTTTGTAGCTAACCAAACCAGGTCCCCTTCCTGATACTCAGGGGCTGGTTTCCTGTGTGTATCGGCCTGTGTCTTCATCCTGTCTTTGGCTTTTGCGAGCTCCTGAGTGGCTTGCTCCCATATTTGTGTTAGTACCTCATGATGTTCGGTTACTGCCGGGACCTTGGTAACATTAGGGGGAAGAGTCAGGGGCAGGAATCGGGGATGATACCCATATGCAAAGAAAAAGGGTGAGATTTTAGATGCAGAGTGGTTTGAGTTGTTGTAGGCGAATTCTGCCAAGGGAAGTGCCTGTACCCAATTCTCGGTAACCGTACCCATCAGACACCTGAGGTACTGTTCTAAGGTCTGGTTTGTACGTTCCGTTTGCCCGTCCGTTTGCGGGTGGTACGCTGAAGACAACCTGTGATCTATCTGCAAAGCTGTACATACCCCCTGCCAGAACTTGGAAACAAATTGGGGTCCTCTGTCGGATACAATAACAGAAGGCAATCCATGCAACCGTATGACATGCTTGATAAACGTCTCTATTAACTCTTTGGATGACGGGAGTTTCTTCAGTGGTATAAAATGCGCCATCTTTGTTAGCATGTCCACCACTACTAGTATCGTGGTAAAACCTTGAGAGGTGGGTAAGTCAGTGATGAAATCCATACTGATGGATAACCAGGGACGTGAGGTATAGGTAAGGGATAGAGCAACCCTGAGGGAACGCTATGGAGGGATTTCTGTCGAGCACAAACAGGACAGGCTTTCACAAAGTCCTGAATGCTCTGCGACATGTTAGGCCACCAAAACCACCGTTTACACGATAAGAAGGTCTTCTCACCCCCGGGATGCCCTGCCAAGGGAAGAGCATGACACCACTGGATTATTATCTTTTGTAATGATGGTGTAGGAATATATAATAATCCCTCATGGAAATACAGGGAATCCTGGATTTTATTCAAAGGGTCTAGTAACCATTCCTCTGTGTTCAAGTCTTGATAAGCCAAAACCAATTGCTCCAAAAAAGGAGTGTCTGTGGCTTCCGATCTTTCACCCACGGCTAAAATCTTAGTGGGGGGTATCAATGGCACAGGTTCTTCAGGAGTTAGTGGGGTGTCTTTACCCAACCTAGACAAGGCGTCCGCTCTCCCGTGTCTTGCGCCAGGTCTGAAATTGATGACAAAGTCGTACTCACAAAAAAAAGACACCCATCTCATCTGGCGTGGTGTGAGTGCCTTTGCGGATTTAAAAAACTGCAAGTTCTTGTGGTCTGAGTAGATGGTAATAACATGAGGCGAACCCAGTAAGTAGTGCCTCCACTCTTGAAATGCCAGTTTTATCGCTAGAAGTTCTCTCTCCCCAATAGTATAATTTTGTTCGGCTGGAGCAAGAGTTTTTGAAAAATAAGCCACCGGATGCAGGGTGCCTGTCAACTGATCTCTCTGTAATAGTACCCCCCCTACTGCATATTGGGAAGCGTCGGCTTCCACGAAGTAGGGTTGGGTTTCGTCTGCATGTCTCAGTATAGGGGCTGACACGAATTTCTCCTTTAAGGATAGAAACGAGTGTTCCGCCTTATCATCCCACTTGAAAACTACTCCCTTTTTAAGGAGTCTGGTGATGGGGTTGATGAGATCCGAAAAATGGTCTATAAAACGCCTATAAAAATTGGCGAAACCAAGGAAGGATTGCACCTCCTTGACAGATGACGGACTAGCCCATTGTGTGATAGCGGAGATTTTTGCAGGATCCATATATATGCCCTCAGGGGAAATCACAAATCCTAGAAAGTTTACTTTCTCCACGTGAAATAGACACTTCTCCAATTTAGCGAATAGATGATTGTCTTGGAGTATCTGGAGGATTTTCTTTACGTGAGAAACGTGTTCTTGGAGATTCTGGGAATAGACTAAAATGTCATCGATATATACGATAACACATACATCCAAATACTCCCGCAAGATTTCGTTGATGAAAAATTGAAATGCTGCAGGAGCATTACAGAGGCCAAACGGCATTACACAGTACTCATAGAGTCCGAATTTTGTGCGGAATGCCGTCTTCCATTCGTCTCCCTCTTTCACGCGAATGAGATGATAGGCCCCTCTCAAATCCAATTTCGTGAAGATCTTGGCTTTTCTGACTTGATCTAACAGTCCTGGGATCAATGGGAGAGGGTACTTATTTTTTACAGTCACCTTGTTAAGTGCTCTATAATCTAGGCACGCTCTCAAACCCCCTTCTCGTTTGGGTATAAAAAAAAGAGGGGAAGATACGGGTGAGGTGGAATGGCGAATGAACCCCTTCTTGACCATGTCATCCAAATATTCTTGTAAATATTTGCTTTCGGGTTCTGTCAGTGCATAAACACGACTCACCGGTAAGTCAGCTCCTGGTATTAAATCGATGCGACAATCAAAAGGTCTGTGTGGTGGCAGAGCCACTGCCTTGACTTCATCAAATACTGTAGCATACTCTTGATATTCTACCGGTAGGGTGGTGGTCAGAACCTCGGTTAGAGCACAGGTAACAGTGGTGGTGGATGGAGGGGTATCCTGGTAACACTGTTGTAAGCAATAGGGAGACCTTAACGTAACCCTTCGTGTTATCCAGTCGATATGAGGGTTGTGAGTCTGAAGCCAAGGCACTCCTACTATAGCACCGAAGTTCGGAGCTGCAATTAAATCAAACTGGATCTGTTCAGTGTGTCCGTTTTCACACACCATCACCATCAGAGGGGTTTGGTAGGCGATCTTGCCTGAAGATAACTCGGTGCCGTCCACTGCTCGGACTATTTCAGGATGTGGTTTAGGTAGGAATTCTATCCCTAATCTATGGGCTAACGTGATGTCTAGAAAATTTCCGGTAGCCCCAGAATCCAACATGAGTGCCAACGGGGTTTTATCGGTAGAGGACAAAAACAAGATGACCGATAACGTCAAATGCTTGGGCGTAGAAGAAGTGGTATTGGCTAAAAAACTGGAGACCCAAGGGTGGGGCGGACTTGAAGAACTGGTCTCCTTATTCTCCAAGTCAACTAGTTTTCCGACTGCAGCGGGAATCCTAGTTTACCCGTTCCTGTTCTGGTGCTAGTCTTGGGTTTAACCGAACACTCCTTAGCGTAATGTCCTCCTTTCCCACAGTATAAGCACAGATCTAATTTTCTGCGCTTCTCCTTTTCTTCTTTACTCAAGGGGCCCCGGATGCCACCGATTTGCATTGGTTCTACTCCATCTTTATTTTCCTTTCTCTCTCTAGTGACCAGTAAGCGAGGGAAATCACCCTTTGTGCGTTCTCCCTTCCTCTCGCTAAGTCTATGGTCCAGCTTGACTACCAGATCTATGAAAGAAGGACAATCTTGCGGTGGATCAACAATCTGGGAGAGTATGTCCTTCAACTCATCTCTGAGTCCTCTATAAAATAAAGATGTTCGTTTGTCTTCGGGCCATTGAGTCTCGGCCACTAGCCGATTGAAAGTAGTGATATATGTCACTAAATCTTTGGAACCTTGTTTGAGTCCTAACAATTCGTTATCGCTCGCTTGCATGTAGGCGTGCCGAGCGAAAAGATTTTTCATACTCTCTTTGAAGCGATTTAAATCATACAATACAGGATCGTCATTTTCGATTAGTGGAACCGCCCATAAGGCCGCATTGCCTGATAGGTAAGATATAATGAACGCCACTTTAGACGCATCATCTGGAAAGGATGCCGTCCGACATAGAAACTGCAAGTGGCATTGGTTCATAAAAACGGCATATTTAGTGCTTTCTCCTGAGAATCTTTCGGGCATCGCAAGAGGAGTCTGAGGTGGAGTCAATACAGTGACGTTTACTGGCGTAGGGTTAACTCCTAGGGTGGGATCTACCACCGGATCAGGCATACGAAACCGGGCAGGCTGGATATACGTTCTCTTAGGCCTGACTACCTCCTCTGGGTCCCGAACATGTGGCATGGAGGGACTCTTCACCGAGGCTAATTCCAGGTGGAGACGCGTATTTTCATTCTTGACTAGTTGGAGCTCTTGTCGTAAAGAAGTGACTAGAATGACTAACTCTGAGATATCACTCTCATGACTAGGGTCAAGCATGGCCCCCGTCATAGCTAACATGTCCTTATCCATCTTCGCTCGGGGGTTTTGAAAAACCGTAGGCTTGACAATCTGTCAGGTATTGAGTTTTAGGTAAAGGATACAAAACCTCAGGAGCGAAGAAAATTCTCCCCACTCCCCTCAGAGCCGGACCCGCCTTGACAAAAGTCAAGGACCGAGCACTGGCCCCAACAGGAGGGAGGAGACAATGAAGGACCACCAAGCTTCCAGATGATATGAAGTCTCAACTCCCCGGGAACGGGTAAAGGGGCGGTCAGGAAAGAGACGGTGTCTAAGGAAAAGAAAAGAAAACAACAGGTGAGTGGAGTAAAAGGGCAGGGATTCCCTATCTAGCGAATACCCCCTAAAACCCCCCCTCTGATTGCTTAAGTCCTTTAGCAACTGCTTCCTCACCCCTCCCCCCGGGATTGTGTGCTCTCTCAGACTCACCGTGATGCCATAGATGTAGATGCCACGTCCAACATAGCAGGAGCCTGGTAGCAGTCAATAGGTGAAGATAATCCACAGCGGAAGGGGACACGAGATACCGCCAAGGGAGTGGGGGAAGCGGGCCGAAGACAGCCGCGTTACCTACGACGAGACGCCGCAGTGCAGGATACAACTCCGGTCCTCCTTGAAGACGCCCGCCTGATGCGTGAGGAAAGAGTCCGACGAACCAACAGGGGAGGAGGAAAGGAAGTTCGTCTCCAAGGCGAGGGTGAGCGTACTTCTGCCAGGAGTCAGGGGAATCCAAATGAGGTTAGGAAAGGATGCAGGAAGACCGTGAGGAGAACTCCGAGGGAATGAGCACCCACACAGTCAGGCAAACGGGAAGCGCGAAAGCCAACAGCAATCAGCAATCCACAGAACAGCTGCGGGAGGCGTGGTCCAACACAGGGAAGGATTGTCAAGCACTGCCATGCGCATCAAGTCGGTATTTAACCGCCCTGTCCATCAGGTGATCACTGTGAGCGCACACAACTCCCTCCCTCGCCCTACTGCTTTCTGGGAAATGTAGTGTGTTGTGTATTAAAGATCGAGAACGGTTTTAATAGAGGGTTTAAGGACCATAACTAAGACTCGTGTGTGACTAGTGTGTAACACCAAAGGCCGAGGGTGGGGCTGAAAGGTGGTGAGATCAGTAGGTGCTCCATTGTAGTCCGCAGTTCATGTTCTATCTTTGTTTTCTTGTCAATTAAGAAGGTAGCAAAAGATTTGCAATTTAGCTGTGGACCGGATCGCAAAGGGGAGAGAGAGATTGAGTTGGACGTTTAATTGAAGCTTAAAAAAGTAAAACAACTTTTTGGGTCACCTTTTTTGCTTGCTCAAGTTGATTCCTGAAGTGGTTAGCTTTAGAGATTCGAATGCGTTTGTTAATGATCGCTTATGTTTGAGGTGTTCAAGAGATGGCGAGGATCTCCATAATCTTTGTGCTAGTCTCAGATTTCTTCTTTCAGCATTTATACTACCATTAAACCAGGGTTAGGAGATTTTGGAAGACACTCTTTTTACCTGTAAAGGAGCAATTGTGTCTAAAATGCTTGTCAATGAACGGTTGTAGTGTTCAGAGAAGTCATGGATGTTGGACATATCCCCAGGGTGAGGCAAAATGTTATCACTGAGAGTTGCCAGGTCATCCAGGTTAATGTTTTGAAGGCTGCTTTGCCAGTGTTTGGGTTTTCTGTGCTGCTTTGCCAGTCTTTGGGTTTTCTGTGCTGCTTTGCCAGTCTTTGGGTTTTCTGTGCTGCTTTGCCAGTGTTTGGGTTTTCTGTGCTGCTTTGCCAGCGTTTGGGTTTTCTGTGCTGCTTTGCCAGTCTTTGGGTTTTCTGTGCTGCTTTGCCAGTCTTTGGGTTTTCTGTGCTGCTTTGCCAGTCTTTGGGTTTTCTGTGCTGCTTTGCCAGTGTTTGGGTTTTCTGTGCTGCTTTGCCAGTCTTTGGGTTTTCTGTGCTGCTTTGCCAGTGTTTGGGTTTTCTGTGCTGCTTTGTCAGTGTTTGGGTTTTCTGTGCTGCTTTGCCAGTCTTTGGGTTTTCTGTGCTGCTTTGCCAGTCTTTGGGTTTTCTGTGCTGCTTTGCCAGTCTTTGGGTTTTCTGTGCTGCTTTGCCAGTGTTTTTGTTGCTGCTCTTCATTAGTTCTCGCAGCTTATAATAGATTCAAGCCGAATGGAGCTGGATTTCCCAATGATCAGGTCTAGGGTTGCTCCCTTGATGCGAGTAGGGCTGTTTCATATTTGGGTGAGATTGCGGTCCATAAGGACGTTTTTTTAGCATGTTTACTGAAGGGTCGTGGAGGTCAAAATCTCTGAGGAAGAGCTGAGTGCTATGAGGATCCGCATTAGTTGAGATTATTGATATAATCTGTTCAGTGAAGGAGAGGTTGTCTCGTGGAGGATAGTAGAGCACATGGAAAATGCATACTTGCCTGTTGTTGCATGCAGCCTCGATGCGTAGGTATTCGCATGACAAGAGAGTAGCAGATTGTAGTTGCTTGACTACAAGATTGTTACGGTATAAACAGGCGATACCTCCACCTTGCCCACTAGATCTGTTTAATCGAATGATGGCATAGTTAGGATGGACTAGTAAGTAAGTGCCGCTCCGCTGGCGGAGTTCTCAGAGTTTTTCTCACTCTGCTTGGAGCGCGGAGTTCAGCGAAAACTACGCTCCATCAGCAGTCGGAGCGGAGTCTGCCCAGCTTGCGCTCACCCTCTCACCATCATACCATTTTTATGATCTATTTCTATAGGAGATAGGCCTTTCTCCGCATTGTGCCGATAGGCTGGCTAAACTGACGTCAGAGCACTGTGTGCAGTGTCATCCACCCTCTTCCTTACCGTGAATGCTAGAGAAGCCGTTTGGGGGCTGATGTTGGCGGGAGACGCAGCAACAATGGATGTGGTGCAACTGAGGTCACAGCAGTCCAGTGAAGAACAGAGCAAAGAGGTATTGCGGTGGAAGAGACAGGCGGGTGGCACTGCAGGGTGGTGCTGCATGGCAGGAGTCAGCCTCCCCTGTGTTCTCCCCGGAGCTGCGTCTCTCAGCGCAGGAAGGCCGAGCAGTGTTCTTGTTCCCAGAGAACTGGAAGGCGATGCGGAGCTCTACGGGTGACCCTGCTCCCTGATGGAAGAGGAGATGACTCGGAGGAAGGAGAAGAAGCGGCATTGGTGGGACAGCGAGGAAGAGCAGTAACCAAGCTGACAACGAAGAAGAGGAGGGGCCCAGCAGCGATGCCACGGGTTGCGATGGTCCAGCACCATCTGATGTGAGTACTGAGTACATTTAAGGCTGCAGCATTAAACAGCAGGAGCACGTGAGAGGCCTGCACAGAACACTGGTATACCTGGGCTGAGTATAAGCCGGGGGCCCTAGTTAGCAATACTCTGCCTGGTTGCAAAACTCAGCGGAATTAGGCAGAGTTTTTGGGCAACACTATGTAATTCCACGGAGTGCAACTCCGCGAGTAACGCCCAGCCTTAATAGTAAGTCGAGGATAGGTGCAGAGGAGTCATTTGGCCAGGTTCCAGTCAGCATTAAAAGATCAGGATTATGGTCAAGGATGAGGGTGCAATATCTGCTGCAAGTCTTACTGCAGATCTGCATTTGAGAAGCGTGCATATCAGCGAGGGGTTGGTGTCGGCCAGAGTCGTTTGTGTGGTGGTGACTCGTGTGAGGTTGTTCATGTTGAAGGATCTGGAATTAACCCTGGGTTCTCTGTGCGGGTCAGTTAGGACTGTCTCGAATAGACAATTATTGTATGGGTTGATGTTGTACAGTGTGCCATAGGAGCGTAGGAGACAATGAATATCCTTATCCGACAGAGGATCATTTAATCTAATGGGTCGAGAAGGTTAGTTGGGGGAGGTTTTCCATCAAGATTGCCGAGAGCATAGTGCATGGGTGATGTGCCGGAGGCCTGGTGCAGTAGTTAGTAGGATGCGTGTGATTATAACTATTTGTTTTCAAGGACCTATTTACTCTGAAATCTGCACGCAGAGCGGGGAGGATGGGTGGGTCGGTAAGGAATGTGCAGCTAGAGTCTGTACTGATGCACTGTCATTCCAGGATAGAACGACAATACTGTGGTTGCACGTGGATAGAATGTAGAGATGGAATGTATGATTTTAAATAGGCAGTTCCTGTTAGCCATGAGAAGAGATAGGATGCAGGCTGCACATTCGCTGAATAAATACGTGCTGGAACGCACAACGGAGTCCGCTTAACTTTGTAAGGCTACATATTACAGTCTCTACCAGATAAGGTGTCACCGAAGGTACGCAATTTGTTCATCTGATAGAGACTTGTAGCCGCAGATTCCTTACTTTTGAATATCTCCCCTGAGGAGGGGCAGTGACACAGATTCGTACTAGAAACTCCTGTAGGACCAAACGGGCACAATGCCTGTCTCGCTGGACCTGACTGTCCAAGCAGTAGTACTTCGTAAATGTGGGCGTGGAAGCTCGCATTGCTGCCTGACAGATATCCAGGACAGGTACTTTGCGAGCTAATGCAGTGGTGGAAGCCTTGACTCTGGTGGAGTGAGCACACAAACCTTCAGGAGGTTGCTTTTTGACCAATGCGTAGCAGATTTTGATGAGGAGAACTATCCATCGTAAGATGATCTGCTTCGGCATGGCCGTCCCTTTTTTGGCTCCGACGTACCCCAGGAAGAGTTGATCCTCCACCGACCCTTTTGTGCTGTCGAGGCAGAAAGACAAAGCTCTTTTTGGGTCCTCCTGATGGAGTCCCTCCTCTTCTTTAGAGGTGTGAGGGAGAGTAACAGGTAGGCAGGCTGATGGACTGGCCTAAATGGAAAGGAGTTACTAACTGGTAGGAAGGATGCTCCAGTCCGAACGACCACCAGTTTGTCTGGATAGATTGTAAGGTACAGAGGCTGAGATGACTGAGCCTGTATCTCACGGACCCTCCGGCCAGATCTTATTGCCACTAGGAAGGCCGTTTTGATGGACAAAGCACAAGAAAGGGTAGTGGTGGTACATAGAGCAGCACATCAATTTTCAAACAGTTTGTTATCTCAATTTATCTATTAACAACAATTAGTATAGGTGCCACTCAAGGTAATCACAAACAAAAACACCCCACTACCAATGGTGTCAAGTACACAGAAGTACCAGAGAACTCCTGTGTTACATTTTAACAAAACAACTATACCTGGGCACTCTCTAAGTTTTTTTGTAACCAAAATTTCAAAAAACGATAGTCAGTTTATGGTTCACCAATATAGCTCCTTTCAGGAAAAATAGTCCAACAAGAAAATACTTGCAAACGAATCAATTTAATACCAGCTAACACTGTTATAATCCAAATGTCGAAACCTAATTGTGTGGAGTGGAGAGGTGTGGTGCAGCGGCCAGGGCAGCTGACTTTGGAGTACAGGGTTCATGGTTCGATCCTCGACTCTGGCGGCAGCTCAGCTCAACACCATCATGCTGGGCAATAGCTCACTTAATTTCCACTGCGGCCCCCAGCGCCTTGAGACCCGTAAGGGTGAGTAGTTTGTGCTTTACAAATACGGATTTATTGTCAAAGTGCAAGGCATAGACACTTACTTTGGGAAGGACAAATTCTGAAACTACCCTTCCGCTTTCTACTTGGCATCTATTATCCGACTGGCTGGTGATCAACGCCAAACAGATGGTCCAACATTCCTGCTACGTTAATTACTGGATTTTTGTGCCTTTGGAACAACCCAAAATGCACTTAAAACACCCATTTTGGATGTATAAGCCTTGAAGAAGTTACAATCGTAATGAAACACGTCTCGGCTATTTTCATCGTTGACAACTGGGAGGCTATACGAATAGGACCTCCGTGGGACTATTAGCACAAATCAATACCTTTGTACCATGATATTTGTCTTTGCCTTGCACTTTGACAATTAGGTTTCCACATTTGGATTATAAGTAACGTGTTTGCTGGTATTAAATTGATTCTTTTGCAAGTATTTTCTTGTTGGACTATAGTTTTTTGAAATTGTGGTTACAAAAAAACTCAGAGAGTGCCGAGGTATAGTTGTTTTGTTAAAGACCGTTTTGATGGTAAGGAGCCTGATAGGACAGCTCTGTGACAGCTCGAAAGGAGAGCTCATTAGGAATGAGAGGACTGAGGTATAGTGAAGAGTGCAGGTGGGAACATGTTTTGGAGACCTTTCAAAAACCTATGCACAAACGGGGACTTGAAGAGGGAAGGCTGATTTGGCAAATGCAGAAATGTCAATATGGCAGAAAGATAGCTGTTCAAAGAGCCCAAAGCAGAGCCCTGCTGGGCTAAGGAAAGAATAAAAAAAGAACCCTGGCAAGGGGTGCAGAAAGGGGATCAACTTGTCTGTCTGTACACCATAATGCAAAACACAAGACCTGGTAATATCAAAGCACTTTTTTGATTACATGGGATTAGTAAGAGGGTAATGTGGACATCTATTACACCATCAGCAGTAGTTCCTATCATGAACTATCAACAAAATCCCTTGTGCCAAAGAATATAATATTTGCAAGTTACAAAAATTGGAAAAGACAACCAACCATGTGAAAATATTCCACCAAAAACATAAACAAGAAAAGGTGTGAAGAATGAGAAAGCATCTCACGTGCGCAACACCAGAGGAGCTGCTGGCAGGTTCTCGCCAGTTTGCTCACAAGTTTCTCATCATCGATGTCTTTCTCAAGTAAATAATGATGTAAGAAAAACAGTATGTGAAAAAAACCCGGGGAGGTTTATATAGGCAGCCCAAAACCAAAACAAGAAAGAAAAAAGGGGAAGACCCGTGTAGTCTTACAGATAAAATTAGGTCTGACCCACGTGTATAGTTCCAATTATTTTATTCTGCTCTGTGAGTCACCCCAAGGTTAAAACCACGGTCATGTTATGTAACCACATTTAAGAATGGCCAACATGTTTCATTGCCTACTCATCTTTTGCGGCAAATTCATCAGGGCGTCAAGGAACTGCAATCGCTTCCCTGGATTTTATCTATTTAAAAACAGAAAGTAACTGCACACCTAATGAGAGCCACGGGCCCACATACCAGCTCTCAAGTGATTTGGAGGAGCAGCGCAAGTTGCTCTCCTTATTCTAGTAAAAAGCACCTCCGTTGCTTATGTGTTGCTTATACCTTCATCGTAAGGTTCCTAGTGTAACGCCTTTACTCATTCCAGGATCCTGCTGATGGTGTAATAGATGTCCACATTACCCTCTTACTAATCCCATGTAATCAAAAAAGTGCTTTGATATTACCAGGTCTTGTGTTTTGCATTATTGACTGAGTGGAGGGTGGCCTGGTATATTTTCCCTCTCAAACTCCTTTTTTGAATATGTCTGTACACCATGCCATTAACTTACTCCAACGGCAGGTGTAAACCATTTTAGTGGAGGGGCGCCTGGCTGCCAAGATAACATTGCAGACTTCGGGCAGAAGGTCGAAAGCTGTCAACTGTCACTGCACAATCTCCAGGTGAACTGTTTCCAGGTTTGGGTGCAGAACCCTTCCCTGTAGCTGCAACAGAAGATCCCCGCGAAGAGGCAGCCTGATCGGAGGACCAGTGCTCAGGCTCAACAGCTCGGGATACCAGGCTTTCCATGCCCAGTCCAGAGCCACAAGGATTACTTGGGCCTGGTTCGTCTTTTTCTTCTTGAGAACTCTGGACAGAAGTGGTACAGGAGGCCTGAGGTCCACTCCAGACAAAACTTGTCTCTGAGCGAGAGCCGCCTTGGAAACTACAGAGCGCAAAACTGCTGACATTCTCACGAGAAATGCACATGCATGAGCACCCGTGCATGCGCAGTTATCATCAAGAAGTCACGATGGAGTGATTCCGGTTCCGGCGCTGGCCAAGATGGCCGCAACGGAGTGAGGCTCCCGGCTGCCGGACCCCTCAGCGCCGATCCTCCTCCACTGATGCCGTCCCAGGTCCTGGCTGCAGACCGGCGCGGGTGGAGGAACTGACGCACTACCCCCGGCCCGAGTTTTGAGACATCCGACGCCCCCGCGGTGGAGCTGGCCGGCCCGCGAGCCGCGCCGGCACCTGGCTGCCTCCTCCTGGTTCTGTGTGCGGCGCTGCCCGCTACGCGAGGCCCCGGCGCGCCACGAGGGGCACAGGCCCCACGCTTGCCACTGACTGACCTGCCCCTGCCGCTGATCACCGGCGCTCACCTGGCGGGAAAGGGGCCCTAGTCGGCGGGGGGATCGACCCGCATTCGCCTTGGCGGCGCTGGGCCGCCTGGAGGTCTGGACTGCCGCTGCTGCCTCTTGGGAGGTGGACCTCCTTGCCCGCCCCGCTGTGCCCCCCCTGGTGGGTCCCTGGCTGCTGGAATCCGGGAGAGCCCTACAGGAGCGCAGGCTCGTTGTTGGCAGCCTCACGCCCGGAGGAGCTGTGATCTGGGCCCCGGTTGGCGGTGACTTTGAGGTGAGCCGGGACGGGAGAAGCTGGAGGGGCGCTTCTTGGGGGTGGTGTAGCCCTCATCGGCGGGCAGGTCGGCCCGCGCACAGAGAGAGAGACCCAGGTCGGGGGGATCGGAACTGTCGCGTTGTGGCGGCTTGAGGGGGCCCCTTCCTGCCGCTTTTCCCTGGCGTAATCCCGGTAGGGTGCAGCACTTGGACTAATTGTTTCTTGTTGGCGCCAACCTGTGCTGGATGGGGTGGTGACCCCCTGCGCCCCCGAATCGCTGCCCCGGGACCACTGCTGGCGGGGGGGGCCCCCCCCCTTCGAGCCCCTTCCTGCCCCCGGATCTAGGGGGGGCTGGGCTCTCGGCCCTGGTGTCTCCTGTTGCCCTGACCAGACGACGCCTCGGAGGCCCCCAGCAACCCACCGTTGGATAGCGGGTGACCGCTTTGGCTCGTGGCGCGCGCCGCGGTGACGGCGGCCTGGTCGGACCCTGACGAGGCGGTCGGGGGGTGCCTGTGCCCTTCCTCCTTGCCCCCGACCTCCTCCCTCGCTGGCCTGTGTGGAGCGGTGCCGCGTTCGTGGAGCGGGAGTCGCCTGCTGTCCTCCGGGCCCCCTCACGGATCGGACCCCTACTTCTTCGGTCCGCCATGGGCAAGGAGAGGGGATCCAAGTTGCCGGGTACGTCCCACCAGACGAGGATCGACCAGTTTGCCAGCTCGGACCCTCCGGGTGGGGGGGGGGCTTCGGCCCCGAATAAAGACTTGGCCGTCATCCTTCAGGCCATCGACGCCTCCCGCACCTCCCTGGAGGGGATGGTTGGCGAGGTGAAGGTCGACGTTGCGCTCCTACGGCAGGACCTCCGCAACGCCACGGCCCGCATTACGGAGGCGGAATCCCGGATTTCCACAGCGGAAGACGACATTCACTTGCTGCAAGACCAGGTCAGAGAACTCACCACCCACTCTAAAGAACTACACAGGCGGGCAGAGGACGCCGAAAATCGTGCCCGTCGTAACAACCTTCGCCTGGTGGGCTTTCCGGAAGGAGTGGAATCTGGCCGCGCCGATGATTTCCTCGAGCAATGGTTCAAGTCCTGGATGCCGGAGACCGGGCTGTCGACCTGGTTTGTGGTGGAGAGGGCGCACCGGTCTTTGGCGGCCAAACCTCCTGTGGGAGCTCCCCCGCGCCCGTTTATCCTCCGAATCCTCAACTTCAGAGACAGGGACGCTATCTTGCGGGAAGCGCGAGTGCGTGGCCCCTTGACCTTTGACAATCACACAATCATGATTTTTCCGGACTACACCCGGGAGGTCCAGGAGCAGCGCCGATCCTACACAGAGGTGAAGCAAAAGCTGCGCTCCCTGGGTCTTCAGTACCAGCTCCAATTCCCGGCCCGCCTCCGTGTTGTTTTCCAGGACAAGACTCTCTTCTTTGATACCCCTCGGGCAGCCTGGACCTGGCTCACGGAGGAGAAGCCTCTGCGCCATGCCGCGGCGACATCGCCCGCTACGGGGGCCCGGGGCAGGGAGGTGCTTGGAGCCCGACGGCCTCGGCGCAGGAAACGCACGCAGTCCCGGCTGCGCCGCGGAGGGGCGGTGGCCCGAACCAGGTCTGCCAATGCTTCTGAGAGGCGTGTGAGGGACTCTTCGGCCTCCTCTGGTGCATCATCTCACGTGGCTGGGGGTCCCCGGCGCCGCCTGTCGCCCGGACCGGGGGGATCTCCCGCCCCCCTCACCATACAATCTGACTTGTCTGACCTCTCCCGTAGTCCCGCCATGTAACTTGCTGACTGAGCCAAATCTCTACGGGGAGGGGTGATTGCCTTATTTGATGGTGGGGTGGAGGGGGTTTCCACTCCTACGCTTTCTTACAACTACCTGGGACGTATCATTGAAATCCGTTCTTCTGGAGGGGTCCACTACGTTCTCCACAACCGAGCATCTAGGCTTGGGGTCTCGTACCTGTTGGGTTGTTCGGGCGACAGATGCTTCCGTTTTTGAAGTGTAGGGTGGGGGGTGGGGGTCTGGGGTTGGGGGTTTGTTGGCCGTTTCTTCTTAAGGGACTGTTTTGTTTGGGTTGGTTTTGGTTTTCTTTGGGCGTCTGTTACTACACCACACTCGACACACTGCTGCGCCTCACCTTGCATTCATTCATGCGCGCCTTGCTGCCGCCTGCCTTCACGCGTGGTCCATCGCCCCTCCCTGGTGGAGGACCCGTGGTCCTGGCTTCTTCTGGCCGCTTCCTTTCTGGCATACTCTGTTCCCCTCGCTCCCATGGATGACCTCCCCTCCAAAGCGCTTATGCGCATCCTGTCATGGAACGTGAATGGCCTATTAGACAGACTCAAACGCACTGCAGTCCTTAAATATGCTCACCGTAACGAGATCGACGTGCTCCTTCTTCAGGAGACCCATTTGCTAGGCGAGAGGTGTCCCTTCTTGGCCAGATACGGGTACGATCGGGTGTGGCACTCTGGGTTCTCCCGCGGGTCTCGGGGGGTCGCCGTCCTGCTGCGCCGTTCTGTTCCCTTTGTCTTTACCCGGGTGGCCCGTGACCCCCAGGGGATGGGGATCGCAGTCTGTGGCACACTGGAAGGTCGGCCGCTTACCTTTCTTTCGCTCTACGCGCCACCCACCGGGTTGACCCAAGCTTTATCCCATGCCGCGTCCCTGCTGGCCGCTCTACCGCCGGGTGCTGTGGTTCTGGGTGGGGACTTCAACGCTGTCTCTGCCCCGTTGCTTGACTCTTCTGGACCGGTCTCGACGCCCCGCGCCGCGCGGGCTAAACAGCTGGTGGGGTGGGCGGAGGCTCAGGGCTTGTGCGACGCCTGGCGTATCTGGCATCCGCGCGCGCGGCAATACACCCACACCTCGGCCGCTCACCACACTCATGCGCGGATCGACGCAATCTTTGTCCCGTCCACCGAGTGTGCGGGCATCCAAGATGTCCGCATTCTTCCTAGAGGGATATCTGATCATTCCCCTGTCCTCCTGGGTCTGGGGCCCCCGCCCCACGGGGCCCGTCAAATGTGGCGCTTCAACGCCTGGTTTCTCCGTGATAAGAAACTCTGCAAAGAGGTAGGGTCCGCGCTGGCGCAGTACTTTAATGACAACGATGGATCTGTCTCCTCGGCGGGCACCCTCTGGGAGGCGGGTAAAGCCACCATCAGGGGGGCGGCCAAGGCGTTGGTGGTGCGGCACCGCCAGACGCAGCTTCAGCAACTTACTGCTTGCGAGGCTCGGGCGTTACGTTTGGAGCAGTCTCTGTCCGCGGATGGGGATCCGACCGTAGATCGTCAACTGCGGCTTCTGCGGGACGAGATTCACCAACGGTCAATGGATGCGGCCAAGCTCCTCTGGCGGTCCTCGGTGGCGAGGGTCTACGGGTGGGGGGACAAGAATGGGGCTCTGCTGCACCGGCTGGTTACCTACCCCGGGGCGTCGCGCATCATACCGGCGGTCACTGATTCAGAAGGCCAGCTTCAGTCCACTTCCGTGGCCATGGCCAACGCCTTCGCTCAATACTATGCTCAACTATACCGGGCCCGGGCGTCGGATTTGTCTCTAGCCTCGCTGCTGGCAACTCACAATTTCAAACTGCCTTGTCTTCGGCCCAGTGACCGGGAGAGTCTGGAGGTGCCCATCTCTCTGGAGGAGATTGGGGAGGCAATTGGGCGCACGTCGGCGGGGAAGACCCCGGGACCGGATGGATTCCCGCAAGAACTTTACGCCGCCTACAAGGACCTCCTGATCCCCCGGTTGAGCGCCCTTTACGCCGATGCGATTGAACGCGGTTCCTTCCGCCCAGAGGCCGATATGGCCACGATTGTGGTCCTGCCCAAGTCCGCGCCGCCCTCCTGCGATAGGTCAGCGTACCGACCGATCTCTCTCATCAACACGGACATCAAACTCTACGCGGCGGTCCTGGCACAGAGGCTTCGGCCCTTTCTGCCCCACCTGGTGCACCCGGACCAATGTGGCTTCATGCCGGACCGCGGTACTCGCCATTGCCTCCGTCGACTTCACGTGGCCCTGGCTCATCGCCACCGCATATCCCCATATCTTACCCTTCTACTTGCCGACTTTGAGAAGGCGTTTGATTCGGTTGGGTGGTCCTACCTATTTGAGGTCCTGACTCATATGGGTTTCGGCCCCAAATTTGTCGGAATGGTGCGGGTCCTCTACGCGCGCCCTCGTGCTCGAGTGCTAGTTAACGGGGCGTTGTCGACGCCGTTTCGGATCGGTCGGGGGACGCGGCAGGGATGCCCACTGTCGCCTCTCCTCTTTGCCCTCGCTATGGAACCCCTTGCTGCCCTGGTCCGCACAGACCCTGTTCTTCGGGGCTGGGAGTGGCCGGGTCTTGCGCCCGACAGAATAGCCCTTTATGCGGACGACGTGTTATTGTATCTCAGCGACCCGGCGCGATCTGGTCCCCGTGCCCTCCATCTCTTGGGCCTTTTTGGCCGCGTGTCTGGCCTCTTCTTAAACTCGCACAAATCGGTCCTTGTGCCTCTGCACCCCTCTCGGGAATGCTTTGACTGGCAGGACAGGATTCCCCTTCGCCGGCTGTCCTTTAAATACCTGGGCATTTGGGTCTCTCTGCTCCCGGAACTGAGCTGGGCCCTCAATGTGGCTCCCCTGGTCAAGAAGGCCAAGGCTGACCTGACGCGCTGGCAACCGCTCCCGCTCAATCCGCTGGGGAGGGTGGCACTCTACAAAATGATGATCCTTCCCCGGTTCCTGTACATCTTACAAAACACCCCCGTGTCCTTTCCGCGGCCTTGGTTCCGCGAGCTGGACGGACTGGCGACTCGATTCCTCTGGGGCGGTGGACGGCCGCGGCTGGCCTTGTCGACGTGTCGCCTACCCACCTTTGATGGAGGGTTGGGTATGACCAATCTATACCTCTACTATTTGGCCACTCGCCTTCTCGTCATTCACGATTGGTTCGGAGGGGGATGGTCCGACCCGGCCTATAGGTTGGAACTAGCCGATTTGGGGTTTCCCTGCATTTTAGATCGCCTGTACGGAGCTCCCATCCCCTCTTCTTGCCCCGGAATCACTAGGGCGGTTTTCCTGGCCTGGCGAGCGGCGCTTCGCCATACCCGGTGGACTGGGCGGCTGACTCGCGCCACTCCCCTTTGGCACGGGATGCTGTTGCGGGACGTTACTGCCCTGGAAGGCTTTAGGTCATGGGACCTGCTCGGCATCTCCCAATTGGGGGACGTCTGGCGGGGGGGGCGCATGTGCTCATACGCAGAGCTACAGGAACGCTTCTCCCTTCACACGTCACAGTTTTATAGGTACCTCCAGCTGCGCCATGCCATACGCACTTATACTCCTTTAGATGTTCGACTGCCAGACCACAGTCCCCCTGAAGCTCAGGTCTTGCTGGGTAACCTGGGGAGGGGGGGTATCTCCCGTATACACCGCTCACTTATTAACAATACCCCCGCGGTTCGGGATGGCTTGAGAGAGAGATGGGAGGGCTGGGTGGGGCCCTTGGACGAGGTGGACTGGAGGGACGCCCTAATGGCCCCCCGGCTGGTGACGGCCTCGGCCAAGTTGCGGCTGATTCAGATATACTACCTCCATACTGCATATCTCACACCGGCACGTCTACACCGAGCGGGCCTCTCTGTCACCGCATCTTGCCCCCGCTGTGGCTTTGACCCGGCCGACTTTATCCATATGGTGTGGTCCTGTCCGGACCTGAGAGATTATTGGAGGGGCATAGAGGCCGACCTCACGGAGGTGTTGGGTTGGGAGGTACCACATAACCCTAGGCACACCCTGCTGGGCATCACGGACGGTCTACAAGGCACTCGTGCAGAGAAACTGTTCCTTATGACGGCCTTCATGGTGGCAAAGAGAGACATTGCAGCGGCATGGAAACACCCACGGCCGCCCACTTTGGCTAAATGGAGTGCTGGTGTGGACTGGTGCGCGGCCCAGGAACGTACTCTTTATCAGGCGAGGGGCTGTCCTAAGAAATACCGTAGGGTATGGGGGAAGTGGTTGGGCAATATACTGTGATTGGGTGCTTTGGGGGTAGGGGTGGGGGGCAGGGCTCGGGTGGGGACGAGGGGGGGCATGCTTTCAACCTGTGTGAATGTATAGTGGTGGTTGTCAGGCGCAAGGTTTTAATACTGTGTTTTTCAAAATCTCCAATAAAAATTGTTTATCAAAAAAAAGAAGTCACGATGGAGGAAGAGGGCAGCCCGGGGACGCCGCAGCTTTGTAAGGCATTTTAATACTTTATATTGTTTTTTAAGCTTGTATAACAATTGTTAATAGGGCGGGTTGGAAGCGGTTGGCGCGTAGTGGAGCTACGCAGAGTGTGCGGAGTTTGTTTTAAACACCGTGGCGCTCCGCGTAGCCCTACTACGCCCACCACGCCCAGGCTTAGTCCGTTGCAGTTCCCTCTGAGATCTGGAATGTTAATCATAATGTCAATGCAAGCAATGATAAATGTGTGCATAAAATGAAATCGAACCACTGTTGTCGAAATCACCCAATATGACCACTCCATTAAACCAGAGTCAGAAATACGTGGTCAGGCATGCCCTGAGGCAACTGATTGACAGATCACAGGTGGGGTGACCCGTATCCAGCAGGACAATTGGGTGAACAGCAAAAATCCAGATCAGCCCCACAGATAGGCAGCGGCACAACAATGGGTCGGGGAAATTGGCCCCAATAAAGCTCACATGGCTGGAGGTGAACGTGTTCCCAAAACACCATAAAGTTAGATGCCACATGAAGTTAGGAACACTCAGCCAATCGTGACACAGTGCACATTGCACACGCAGTGATCACACACTCCCCATGCTGGACATCTGGACACATTACCCACTGGCCCGCATTGTGTTTAACCAAAGGTCAAAACCCACCTACATTTGTTATCAGGTGGGAGTAATTCATAACTCCATAACTAGACCCACATTCCTCTTCCAAAAAACGATCTATGAAGTGTTTTACGGTGCTCCAAGAAATGTATATAATGACGCTCAAATCAATTGTACTTTGAGTCAGTCCTCGGACCCGTTTCTGTATGCTGTACTCTCTGCCACAGTGTTTAATTAAACCAACTGTCCCCGTTTTGCCAAATGCCTCTTGGCTTTGTTTTTTCAAGATAAATTCATATTTTGAGCAACAGGACCACGTCGGAGAGATTCCCCTGATGCTGCACCCACTGGGTCTTCAGGTCCCACTGCAGAGCCCGCATATGCCAGCAGGCATGTGGCAGGTGAAGGATGCAGGAGGCCATGAGACCCAAAAGCTTCAGAGTCCGTCTCACCAAAATCCAAGATAGAGGCTGAAACATCAGTATCATACCCTGAATATCCTGGACTCGCCGCTTGGGAGGATAAGCCCGAAACTGCGCTGTGTCCAGAACAGCTCAGATGAGAGGGAGTGTCTGAGAGGGAGTCAGGTGTGACTTCAGCACGTTTCGCCATAGTCAGAAGGTCAGAAACAACTGTGTGGGTCAGGGGCCTGCTGAGCTTCAACAGTCGTCAAGGTAGGGGGAAGACTAAAACCCCTGACCTCTGCAGATGAGCTGCGACCACCGCCATTACTTTGATACTAAACCAAGGGGCGTTGGTGAGGCCGAAGGAGAGCACAGCAAACTGAAAGTGATCGTGGCCCACTGTGAACCACAGATAGCGTCTGTTGACCAGCAGGGTAGGGATGTGGAAATAGGTGTAAGTCTAACGCTACCATCCAGTCTCCTGGATCCAGGGCAGACAAAACCTACCTTGGACGAGCATAAGCATTTTGAGTTTCTCTTTCTTCAGGAATTGCATCCAGGCCTACTTCTGACGCTGGCACGCTCTCTATAGCTCCCTTGGCCAAGAGAGCCTGCACTCTTTGGCGGAACAAGGAGAGCTCAGCCGATCGTAAGTGGTGGGGATTGGTGGAGGGGTGTCCCAAAGGGGAGGAGTAACCCCTTTGGACTATCTGTAGTATCCAACAGTCTGATGTTACTGTCAGCCAGTGAGGGAGGTGGTGGCATATCCTGCCTCCCACAGCAAATATGTCTGTTACCGCAAACAAGAAGAGTTCAGACAGCTGTACTGAATGTTACTTGCTGCAGGAAGACTTTACACAGCTGTACTGACTCTCACTTGCTGCAGGAAGACTTTACACAGCTGTACTGACTGTCACTTGCTGCAGGAAGACTTTACACAGCTGTACTGACTCTCACTTGCTGCAGGAAGACTTTACACAGCTGTACTGACTGTCACTTGCTGCAGGAAGCCTTTACACAGCTGTACTGACTGTTACTTGCTGCAGGAAGACCTTACACAGCTGTACTAACTGTTACTTGCTGCAGGAAGACCTTACACGGCTGTACTGACTGTCACTTGCTGCAGGAAGACCTTACACGGCTGTACTGACTGTCACTTGCTGCAGGAAGCCTTTACACAGCTGTACTGACTGTTACTTGCTGCAGGAAGACCTTACACAGCTGTACTAACTGTTACTTGCTGCAGGAAGACCTTACACGGCTGTACTGACTGTCACTTGCTGCAGGAAGACCTTACACGGCTGTACTGACTGTCACTTGCTGCAGGAAGACCTTACACAGCTGTACTGACTGTTACTTGCTGCAGGAAGACCTTACACAGCTGTAGTGACTGTCACTTGCTGCAGGAAGACCTTACACAGCTGTACTGACTGTCACTTGCTGCAGGAAGTCCTTACACAGCTGTACTGACTGTCACTTGCTGCAGGAAACTTTACACAGCTGTACTGACTGTCACTTGCTGCAGGAAGACCTTACACAGCTGTACTAACTGTCACTTGCTGCAGGAAGACTTTACACAGCAGTACTGACTGTCACTTGCTGCAGGAAGACCTTACACAGCTGTACTAACTGTCACTTGCTGCAGGAAGACCTTACACAGCTGTACTAACTGTCACTTGCTGCAGGAAGACCTTACACAGCTGTACTGACTTACTTGCTGCAGGAAGCCTTTACACAGCTGTACTGACTGTTACTTGCTGCAGGAAGACTTTACACAGCTGTACTGGCTGTCACTTGCTGCAGGAAGACCTTACACAGCTGTACTGACTATTACTTGCTGCAGGAATACTTTACATAGCTGTACTGACTGTCACTTGCTGCAGGAAGACCTTACACAGCTGTACTAACTGTCACTTGCTGCAGGAAGACTTTACACAGCTGTACTGACTGTCACTTGCTGCAGGAAGACCTTACACAGCTGTACTAACTGTCACTTGCTGCAGGAAGACCTTACACAGCTGTACCAACTGTCACTTGCTGCAGGAAGACTTTACACAGCTGTACTGACTGTCACTTGCTGCAGGAAGCCTTTACACAGCTGTACTTACTATTACTTGCTGCAGGAAGACTTTACACAGCTGTACTGACTGTCACTTGCTGCAGGAAGACCTTACACAGCTGTACTGACAGCTAATTGCTGCAAGAAGCCTTTACACAACTGTACTGACTGTTACTTGCTGCAGGAAGACTTTACACAGCTGTACTGACTGTTACTTGCTGCAGGAAGACTTTACACAGCTGTACTGACTGTCACTTGCGGCAGGAAGACCTTACCCAGCTGCACTGACTGTAACCTGCTGCAGGAAGCCTTTACACAGCTGTACTGGCTGTCACTTGCTGCAGGAAGACCTTACACAGCTGTACTGACTGTTATGTGCTGCAGGAAGACCTTACACAGCTGTGCTGACTGTCACTTGCTGCAGGAAGACCTTACACAGCTGTACTGACTGTCACTTGCTGCAGGAAGACCTTACACAGCTGTACTGACTGTCACTTGCTGCAGGAAGACTTTACACAGCTGTACTAACTGTCACTTGCTGCAGGAAGACCTTACACAGCTGCACTGACTGTTACTTTCTGCAGGGAGACTTAACACAGCTGTACTGACTGTCACTTGCTGCAGGAAGACCTTACACAGCTGTACTGACTGTTACTTGCTGCAGGAAGACTTTACACAGCTGTACTGACTGTCACTTGCTGCAGGAAGACTTTACACAGCTGTACTGACTGTTACTTGCTTCAGGAAGCCTATACACAGCTGTACTGACTGTTACTTGCTGCAGGAATACTTTACACAGCTGTACTGACTGTCACTTGCTGCAGGAAGACCCTACACAGCTGTGCTGACTGTTACGTGCTGCAGGAAGACTTTACACAGCTGTACTGACTGTCACTTGCTGCAGGAAGACCTTACACAGCTGTACTGACTGTTACTTGCTGCAGAAAGCCTTTACACAGCTGTACTGACTGTTACGTGCTGCAGGAAGACCTTACACAGCTGTACTGACAGCTAATTGCTGCAAGAAGCCTTTACACAACTGTACTGACTGTTACTTGTTGCAGGAAGCCTTTACACAGCTGTACTGACTGTTACTTGCTGCAGGAAGACATTACACAGCTGTACTGATTGTTACTTGCTGCAGGAAGACCTTACACAGCTGTACTGACTTTACTTGCTGCAGGAAACCTTTACACAGTTGTACTGACTGTTACTTGCTGCAGGAAGACCTTACACAGCTGTACTAACTGTCACTTGCTGCAGGAAGACCTTACACAGCTGTACTGACTGTCACATGCTGCAGGAAGACTTTACACAGCTGTACTGACTGTCACTTGCTGCAGGGAGACTTTACACAGCTGTACTGACTGTCACTTGCTGCAGGAAGACCTTACACAGATGTACTGACTGTCACTTGCTGCAGGAACCCTTTACACAGCTGTACTGACTGTTACTTGCTGCAGGAAGACTTTACACAGCTGTACTGACTGTCACTTGCTGCAGGAAGACCTTACACAGCTGTACTGACTGTCACTTGCTGCAGGAAGACCTTACACAGCTGTACTGACTGTTACTTGCTGCAGGAAGACCTTACACAGCTGTACTGACTGTCACTTGCTGCAGGAAGACCTTACACAGCTGTACTGACTGTCACTTGCTGCAGGAAGACCTTACACAGCTCTACTGACTGTTACTTGCTGCAGGAAGACCTTACACAGCTGTACTGACTGTCACTTGCTGCAGGAAGACTTTACACAGCTGTACTGACTGCCACTTGCTGCAGGAAGACCTTACACAGCTGTACTGACTGTCACTTGTTGCAGGAAGACCTTACACAGCTGTACTAACTGTCACTTGCTGCAGGAAGACCTTACACAGCTGTACTGACTGTCACTTGCTGCAGGAAGACCTTACACAGCTGTACTGACTGTCACTTGTTGCAGGAAGATCTTACACAGCTGTACTGACAGCTAATTGCTGCAAGAAGCCTTTACACATCTGTACTGACTGTTACTTTATTGGCTGGGAGAGCAAAAGGTTGCCTAATGACTTCCATTTCGGTAAAATATAAGTCATTGAACATAGATAAAATAGTGGCCTCTCCATGGTATCAACTGATTTTGATTAAAAACCTCCTCCCGGTCCCATTACATTTAATTAACTGGTACTATAATATTTGTGACATCCACAATATATCTATTATAGATGGTTTACAGGCTGAAATACCGAAAGTGACCAAAAGTTTTTCACCCCTCTGTATTATCTGGCTGGGTGATTTTAATTGTACTACATGCTGCCAGAGTGGAACCAGGGCCTGCACAGGGTGATGCCTTGAATGACATCATTGTGGTAAATGACCTCTACATGTTAGAAATGTTGACCAGTACCCCAACAGTGCCAATACCAACTTTTCAAGGGACTGGGGGCCAAATGAGTATAATTGATTTTGTGTTAATTTCGAGCAGCTATGCTTATCTTATTGATGATTTTAAAATAGAAATAAATCCAGCCAGTGACCACAATCCACTTGTTCTAATATTGAGCACCATTGTTGACTGGGAACAGTCCTTTGAACATACGATGAAATATGATCATAATCATGGCCTTAGGTTAAAGTGGGATAGGGTAAATCTTACAAAATTGGAGGAAACAATCTTCAGAATTAATCGATCACAAGTAGATATTTGTTTAACGAGCACTTGTGATCCTGAATTGATAGTTCAGAATTTTGAAGTTCTCTCTGGGAGTGTGGCCACATACCTACTCAAACCTGCAGGGACGGGGGATACTCGGGAGCATAAATGGTGTGATGCTGAATGCTCCGTGGCTCAAACACTATTGAGGAAGGCGTTACATGGAGTCCCTCGGGACTAGGAACTGGTTAGAAAGGTGTTAGAATCCGGGGTCTCTGGTTGGCGCAGGTATGCACTTGCGACAAGCAGGGACCCTTTCCTCTAAGTCAGGGCGTAGGATTACCTCTTTAAAAATAACCCCTGCTCACCCTCTAGGTAACGTGGCGCGAGAAGTCAGGCTAGATTTCCAGAGGGCATTAGGTTAAGCATTCAAGATATTTCACACAATAAACACCTCCCCACCACACACAGACACAAGGCTGTATTTATATCAAAATAAAGTTCTTTATATAAAAGATTTCTTTAGGCAGGTTGTCAAAATACAGGTCTCTTGCTTCAATAATGTTCCAGTTACTTTCAAATGCTTTCAGGCAGTCCACAGTTCTTAAAATTGGACAATTCTACTTAAAATAGCTTCTTTAGAGGTTCTGTGCGCTTCGTAGCACCTTGCGTATGCTTCGTACAAGGTTTTGCACGTCACTTGCCGTTTCTCACGCTTCTCGCGTGAGCACGCGTACTCGGGACGTGAACCGTATGGACCGTACCTTCGTTGGTACGTGTCGTACACGTCTGGTACACCTCTTGCCAAACCTCACGCTTCTCGCGTGAGCAACGGGTAATACTTTCAATGCAATACGGCTCGTACTTCTCCGGAGCGCTTCGGCCAGCTGGTACGATGGTTGCCAAAGCTCCCGCCTTACTCGTGAACAGCGTAGCGAGTCTCCAAAGTCAGTACGGTGCGATAAAAGCCACGGACAGGTCGCAGTCCAACGCGCTCTCACACAGTACCTTAATTCTTGTACCAGGACGATCACAGCAGCTTCAGGGGTCCCTGCAGGAGCGTCCCACGTCGCGTTGTCGTCCCTCTGTGATAGTGGGCGATGGTGCTTCGTGGGGTGCTTCAGGACAGTCTCGGCCACACGATCACGGGCAGAAGCAGGAGGGGCAGCTCGGGGGCAATCTCTTCAGCGCGTCGCGCTGTCAGCTTCACGTAGGGGACACACAGTACGTCGCAGGTCTTCACAGGAGCTTCTACGGCCAGGGGGGTCACAGAGGCTCGGCGCTCAGAGCCTAACCAGTCTCTTCTGTACGGTGCGAGCTACGGCTCGGGGGGCAGATGCTTGAGGTGCTTGGACCAAGTAGACAGGTCTTTGCGGTGCTCGCAGTAGCCCCGGTGGCAGATGTCGCGGTGCTCCGATGAGGGGCACACAGGTCCTCAGGGGTCAGCGTCACAGGGTCGCCTCCAGCAGCTTCTCCTCTTCTTGGGGAAAGGTAGCGCCCACTGTTCCTGGGGCGCAGTTCAGGGGGCAAGTTCACAAGCAAGCCCTTGGAGATTGTTCAAAGCACAAGTTGATTTAAAAGTCTTTTCCTTTAGTCTTTTCCTCTCCTTCTTGCAGCAAGGCACCCACCGCAGGCCAGTCTCTCAGGCTTAGAGACAGTAGTCCTCCATGCGGCTTTCCCATGTCCTTCTCTTCAGGCAGAGTTTCTTCTTGGCGCAAACAGGATCTGAATTCTTAGGAGCAAGGCTCCTTCTTTTATACAGCAATTCTTTTGTTCTTTGTGGCCAGGGGGCCTGGGCCTGGCTCAGTCCAGTTCTGGAGCACTTTGTTGTGGTGACTCTGCTCTTTCCTTTCAGCAGCAGGGCAGAGACATCAGCCGCTCCACAGGGGGCGGAGCCGGCTTTGTGGTGGCAGAGCACAGGTCTATTCAAGAGTCAAGGTGTACTCCTCCCACCCATCCTGGTGTAATCTCTCTACCCACCACCTGGCAGCCAGCCTGTCTCCTGGAATTCCCCAGCCCTGCTCCTTTACTGTTACTAGGCAGAACACACACACAGCAGAGGCGGACTGGAATGGCGAAGCAAGTAAATACTAACTTTCTAAAAGTAGTATTTACAAACACAGGATATTAAAATAAACTTTACTAAAAGAAGTATTTTATTATTCTGAGTTCAGGCATACTAAACTTGACTTTCTACCATGCTCTCTGAGTCCACTGGGATTACAGCGTGTAGTAATTCCAGTAGCCCATTCTGGCCTATGGAGAGCAGGTAGCCTTCAATAGTGAAAAACGAAAATGGCTGTAATTCACTATTAAGACATGCCACACACATCAGGGCATGTCCTACCTTATGCCTACAATGCACCCTGCCCTTGGGCCTACCAGAGGGGTGACTAATATGTAGTTAAGGGAAGGTTTAGGGACTGGCAAGTGGGGGCACATGCGCAGTCAGCGCGACGGTACCAGACCGCGCGCAGGTTCTGCAGTGGCAGACCTTAGACACATTTTACTAGGCCGCTTCTGTGGGTGGCACAACCAGTGCTGCAAGCCCACCAGCAGCATTTGTATTTACAAGCCCTGGCACTCCTGGTGCACTTTACTAGGGGCTGATAGCAAACCAAAGAAGCCAATCATGGAAACCAATCAATGTATACATTTTACCATAGGGAGAGCATATGCACCTTAGCACTGATCAGCAGTGGTAAGGGGCCCAGAGTCATAAAACAGCCAACACCAGGTCAGAAAAAGTACAGGAGGAAGGCAAAAAGTTTAGGGATGACTCTGCAAAAAGGGCCAAGTCCAACACAACCCCCTTCCAGCCAAAACGCAGGGTAGACCAATCACCACCGTGATGGTCTTCCCTGCTTGGGGCGATAGAACAAGGACCTGGCCCTCAACTGCAGGGGCAGACTCCAGTTCTATGCTAATCTGAACCTATTGGACTCCCTCTGTCCATACTCTCAGGGCCCACCAAGCCAATCCATGGGGAACCCTTCTCCTCACCTGTGGACACCACCTGTGCAGCACCTAACCTTAACTGGCCCACAGGTGTGTCCCAACAGACAGGTAGCAAAATGCTACAGGGGCCACTGACAGTAGTCAGGGATAAGACCCAAACCGTATGCCTCTCAAGGCTCTCAAACCTCTGTGGCACCAGGGAGCGGGGGGCAGTAGCCCCAGGTGCTTGGCACCCTTTGTCTATTCTCCCCCTTGCCAGGTCAGGTATGACATCCTGGCACTGACCCACCAGCCCCAGGACTGTACCCGGCGGCTGGACCAAAGACTGGGGTGGCCTCTCCCACACCCGGTCCTCCTCCTTGGGACTCTGTACCCTCCCACTTGGAGTGGTACGCCCTTCCAGAATTGCCAGGGCACCTGGGGCAGGTGTCCTGCGCAATTCGCCCACCAGTTCAGGGGTTCTATCCTGCAACTGGACGTCCAGGTCAGGGGGGACACCCTGAACCTGGCCCTCCAACCTAGGGTCTAAACCCTTCAGTTGAGCCGGGGTCAGAGGCGAGGACTCCCTCCCTCTGCACCCCCTTCCAGAGTACTGCCCACTCCCAACTGGCGTGGTACCCCCAGAGGCAACATGGGTCAGGACACTGATTACAGTTGTCCCACCCTCCAGGTCAGACAACACCTGAACCTGGCTTCCCAACCCTGGGACCAACCCATGCGGTTGAACGCTTGCCTGGCGCACCAGGACTTCCCGGGGAGCACGCATGCCCCCCCTGAGGGTGACACATAACTCATGTGCCGTGTGACAGTCTGCCTGGCACAGATCTTCCGACCCCTGTCCATCTGACAGTGCATGAAGATCCCCCAGGACAGAAGTGGTGTCACCATGGTCATTCACTGTTGACGCAGCCCTTCTGGCCGGCCCCTGACCCACTGGTTTTTCCACTGGGGACTCTTTCCCCCTCTCACCCCTCAATCTGGACTTCTGCACCCTCCCAACTGGAGCGGTACTGCCAGACACCAGAACTGAGGGAGGCCTGCTTACAGACACTCCCTGTTCACCAGACACTAGGGGATCCCGCACAACGGGCAGCCCCTCAGGGCAGACTGGGCTCCCCACCTGGTGTTCCCTCAAAGAACCATCCAAGCTCTGAGACTGAGGTTGGGCACTACCGGGACATAACCCATTCTCACTCCTTCCCCTTAAAGACAGGACGTGAGGCCCTACACCCCTCTCACTATTACAGGACCTAGTTGGGCTACTCTGAGCCACTTCCACCACACTGGGTTTGAAGATACCTGAGCCACTCCTCTTGGGATCACTCCCCAATGCCTTTCCAGACCCTCTGGACTCCACCAAATGGTCTGCCTCCAATGTGAGCTCCCTGCAGTCAGAGAACTCACTCTCCAACAGGTGTTGGCATAGCTCTGGAAAACAGGGACTTACAATATGCTCTCCCACAATTGGATCACACAGCCCCCTAGCAGGGTTAACCAAACTATCCGTCACCTCACCATCCAGTGCCTCACACACGTACTCCACACCACTCTCCTGAGACTGGCAAGACAGTATCTGACTGTCTCTGTCACACAACCCACACTCTTCTGGGCGGTCTTCACACTCACATACCAGGACTTCAATTTTGGGGGAACCCCACTCCCTGCACCTCTCATCTAGAGTCAGTAGAGTGTCCCTCCCGCCAGTAGGACCATGAACCCCTGTGCCAGTTACCCTATTCCCTTCAGGGATACTGCGCACTACTGGAGCTACCTCATGCCCTTGAACCTCCTGGTGTATGTTAACCCCCTCCTTCAAGTCAGGCGCCACATCTCTGGGTGTGCGTACTACTCTCTCAGCACTAGAAAATTCGATATTGCTGCCACCATCTGAGCTGGATTCCTCCTCCCACTCAGAAAAGCTCAACCTCTAAGCTACGCACCTTTCTTGTTGCTGGGCTGAGACACTCATGGCCTCAAACCTCTCGAGCTCCATATCATATTTCCTCATTATCAAGTCATGCTCCATTTGCATTTTCTTTTCTTCCAGAGCCAGCTTCTTGCTTTCTAGCTCCAATTGGCTTTTTACTTCCAGCTCTGCCAACTTTAATTCATGATCCCTGGTGGCCTGCTGTCTGCCAGCTCCTCTGGTGACAGGCCTCTGCCAAAACTGCGAACGCACTCTGCTGGTTTCAATGGTGTAACTTCCTTAGTTGCACCCCTTGATTCAATCCAGGCTTTGAGCGCCTTGTAGAGATCTGATTTGTTTTTGCATCCTGCATGTGTAACCTTGAGCTTCCTGCAGAAGTACTTGAGTTCAGTTCTCTTGTAGCTGTCCAGTTTTGACGCCTCCCATTCCATTCCTAGGATTTCAGAGGTTTCAGAGATTGATTTCTCAATGCTGTTTGGGCCAGGCATGACTCCAAACACAAGGGATCTTCTTTCTTGGCAAGCGAAATTCAAATTCAAAGTTCTGTGGCTCAAACTACTGGACTGTCCTCACTGTGCAATGGCTAGTAATCACTGCGCAGACACCAAGAACGCAAATCCGTAAATCCTCACCGCTGCCACCAATGTTAGAATCCGGGGTCTCTGGTTGGCGCAGGTATGCACTTGTGACAAGCAGGGACCCTTTCCTCTAAGTCAGGGCGTAGGATTACCTCTTTAAAAATAACCCCTGCTCACCCTCTAGGTAACGTGGCGCGGGCAGTCAGGCTAGATTTCCAGAGGGCATTAGGTTAAGCATTCAAGATATTTCACACAATAAACACCTCCCCACCACACAAAGACACAAGTCTGTATTTATATCAAAATAAAGTTCTTTATATAAAAGATTTCTTTAGGCAGGTTGTCAAAATACAGGTCTCTTGCTTCAATAATGTTCCAGTTACTTTTAAATGCTTTCAGGCAGTCCACAGTTCTTATAATGGCACAATTCTACTTAAAATAGCTTCTTTAGAGGTTCTCTGCGCTTCGTAGCGCCTTGCGTACGCTTCGTACAAGGTTTTGGACGTCACTTGCCGTTTCTTGCGCTTCTCGCGTGAGCACGCGTACTCGGGACGTGAACCGTACGGACCGTACCTTCGTTGGTACGTGTCGTACACGTCCGGTACGCCTCTTGCCAAACCTCACGCTTCTTGCGTGAGCAACGGGTAATACTTTCAATGCAATACGGCTCGTACTTCTCCGGAGCACTTCGGCCAGCTGGTACGATGGTTGCCAAAGCTCCCGCCTTACGCATGAACAGCGTAGCGGGTCTCCAAAGTCAGTACGGTGCGAACAAAGCCACGGACGGGTCGCAGTCCAACGCGCTCTCACACAGTACCTTAATTCTTGTACCAGGACGATCACAGCAGCTTCAGGGGTCCCTGCAGGAGCGTCCCACGTCGCGTTGTCGTCCCTCTGTGATAGTGGGCGGCGGTGCTTCGTGGGGTGCTTCAGGACGGTCTCGGCCACACGATCACGGGCAGAAGCAGGAGGGGCAGCTCGGGGGCAATCTCTTCAGCGCGTCGCGCTGTCAGCTTCACGTAGGGGACACACAGTGCGTCGCAGGTCTTCACAGGAGCTTCTATGGCCAGGGGGGTCACAGAGGCTCGGCGCTCAGAGCCTAACCAGTCTCTTCTGTGCGGTGCGAGCTACGACTCGGGGGGCAGATGCTTGAGGTGCTTGGACCAAGTAGACAGGTCTTTGCGGTGCTCGCAGTAGCCCCGGTGGCAGATGTCGCGGTGCTCCGATGAGGGGCACACAGGTCCTCAGGGGTCAGCGTCACAGGGTCGCCTCCAGCAGCTTCTCCTCTTCTTGGGGAAAGGTAGCGCCCACTGTTCCTGGGGCGCAGTTCAGGGGGCAAGTTCACAAGCAAGCCCTTGGAGATTGTTCAAAGCACAAGTTGATTTAAAAGTCTTTTCCTTTAGTCTTTTCCTCTCCTTCTTGCAGCAAGGCACCCACCACAGGCCAGTCTCACAGGTCAGAGACAGTAGTCCTCCATGCAGCTTTCCCAGGTCCTTCTCTTCAGGCAGAGTTTCTTCTTGGCGCAAACAGGATTTGATTTCTTAGGAGCAGGGCTCCTTCTTTTATAGCACAATTCTTTTGTTCTTTGTCGCCAGGGGGCCTGGGCCTGGCTCAGTCCAGTTCTGGAGCACTTTGTTGTGGTGACTCTGCTCTTTCCTTTCAGCAGCAGGGCAGAGACATCAGCCGCTCCACAGGTGGAGGAGCCGGCATTGTGGTGGCAGAGCCCAGGTCTATTCAAGAGTCAAGGTGTACTCCTCCCACCCATCCTGGTGTCATCTCTCTACCCACCACCTGGCAGCCAGCCTGTCTCCTGGAATTCCCCAGCCCTGCTCCTTTACTGTTACTAGGCAGAACACACACACAGCAGAGGCGGACTGGAATGGCGAAGCAAGTAAATACTAACTTTCTAAAAGTAGTATTTACAAACACAGGATATTAAAATAAACTTTACTAAAAGAAGTATTTTATTATTCTGAGTTCAGGCATACTAAACTTGACTTTCTACCATGCTCTCTGAGTCCACTGGGATTACAGCGTGTAGTAATTCCAGCAGCCCATTCTGGCCTATGGAGAGCAGGTAGCCTTCAATAGTGAAAAACGAAAATGGCTGTAATTCACTATTAAGACATGCCACACACATCAGGGCATGTTCTACCTTATGCCTACAATGCACCCTGCCCTTGGGCCTACCAGAGGGGTGACTAATATGTAGTTAAGGGAAGGTTTAGGGACTGGCAAGTGGGGGCACTTGCGCAGTCATCGCGACGGTACCAGACCGCGCGCAGGTTCTGCAGTGGCAGACCTTAGACACATTTTACTAGGCCGCTTCTGTGGGTGGCACAACCAGCGCTGCAGGCCCACCAGCAGCATTTGTATTTACAAACCCTGGCACTCCTGGTGCACTTTACTAGGGGCTGATAGCAAACCAAAGAAGCCAATCATGGAAACCAATCAATGTATACATTTTACCATAGGGAGAGCATATGTACCTTAGCACTGATCAGCAGTGGTAAGGGGCCCAGAGTCATAAAACAGCCAACACCAGGTCAGAAAAAATACAGGAGGAAGGAAAAAAGTTTAGGGATGACCCTGCAAAAAGGGACAAGTCCAACAAAAGGCAAGAAAAAATTATAAAGAAACCATTGATAAAAGGAAATTGGAACTGAAAAAGCAAGCATGGGATGACTTCGAGAAAGCCTCTGATTTAAGGGACAGTAGATTATTTTGGGAGGTAATAAATCGTCCCTTCCTCAGTAATGAAAATAGAATCATGATTGCCCATATAACTGGGGAAGCCTGGGAGATCCATTATTCCAGGATTTTCAACCCAAAGGGTGCCACATTGTTAAGCGAAGGTGAGCATGAAATTGATTTTAACATAGAGTCTACACAACAACTTAGTCTCTCACTTTCTTTGGGAGAGGTGGAGGAGGCACTGAGAAAAGGTATTCCACTTAAGGCACCAGGTCCTGATGCTGTACCCTTGGATCTGTTTAAGAGCAATCTTGAAGTTTGGGCACCATTGTTGCTTAACGTTTTCAAGGCGATCACCGTGGGACGTATCCCCTCATCTTGGAAAAAGGCAGTAGTTGTGCCAATTTTCAAAAAAGGTGATAAAAGTAACCCTTGCTGTTACAGGCCAATTTCCTTGATTGATGCCTCTTGTAACCTTATGGGGAGAGTGATATCGGCCCGTTTAGAGACATGGGCAAATACCTCTAGCCTTATTGTGGACTCACAGTATGGGTTTAGAAAGGGTAGGGGAACAACGGAGCAGTGTCTCAATCTGGCCCTGATCATGGGTAAGTACATGAAGGCTAGGGGTGTTTCTATACACCTGGCCTTCATGGACCTATCCAGTGCTTTCGACACTGTGTGTAGGAAGAAATTGTGGTTATTGATGGAGTCTATGGGGTTCGAGGAACCTTTGGTCACGTTGTTGCGGAGACTACATGCTGCTACCTCTGTGTCCATTCGATATGGCCTTGGGGGCGAAAAGACGGGGCCGATTCCATCAACTGAAGGCGTCCGTCAGGGTTGCATTTTGCCCCCTTTCTTGTTTTTAGTTTACACAAATGGTATAGAAAAAATTCTATTGCAAAAAGGTGCGGACTTTCCTAAAATAAATGGCAAACAAATAACTTTATTGTCCTACGCAGACGACACTGTATTGACGACGTTAACTGCAAATAGTATGCAAATATGCCTGAATGCTTTAAATGAATTTATACTGGGGCTAGATCTAAAGGTTAATTTTACAAAATCGTTTATTATGGTCTGTGGCCCAAATAGGACCAAAATTTGTAAATTTGTTATCAAAAATTTGATTATTGCCAAATTCACAAATTTTAATTATTTGGGAAATCTTTTTAATAAAACTTTGAGTTGGGATCCTTTAATAACAACACGGGCACAAAAGACAACAAGATCTATAGAGGCCCTTTTTCGTTTTACAAGTAAATTAGGCCAAAAACCTATTGCTGAATTAAAGACATTGTATAGATCTAAATGCTTGCCAGTTGCTACCTATGGAGCAGGGGTGTGGTGATACCATAAAAGCATCCAATTACAAGTTATGGAGAACAAGTTTTTAAAACGTCTTTTATCAGTTTCAAATAGTTCTCCTAATGTATTTTGTCATTCCAAGATGGGCCTTGACTTTGTGAGCGATAATATCCATATGTCCCCATTGCTCCTATGGGGAAAAGTATGGTCCTTAGATGATTTGCACCTTTGAAAAGAAATTTTGAAAGATTGTGTAAATCTGGATCATGCCATGCGGATCCCATGGATAAGTTACGTAAAGGAAACCTTTCATAAAATTGGCCTTGGGAATTTATATGATAATCCTGACTCTATTAACCCAGGCTCAAAGATGGTGATTAAGAATGCATATCGTAGTATACTGGGCTCATCTAAATATGATGAACAACCATTATACCAGGCATTTACACTACAGCATCAATTTTATTTGTCTTTTACTACACATACGCAGTGGCGTTTTTATTTGACCAGATTTCGGTTAAAAATATTGCATTTTCTGGTTGATTTCCCGAAGCAATGGGGTTGGTGTGAAAGGCTACCCCCTTGCCCATGTGATAATGAAGCTGAACAAAGTACTCTGCACGTTGTACTTTTCTGCACACTTTACAAAGCTCCAAGAGATCGTTTTATTAAACCTATCTTAAGGGAAATTAGACCTTGCAATTTTAAGGAAGGTTTTGAAGATTTAAGAACATTACAAACTGCTGCTATATGTAGCTCTATGATCAGTTTTATTAGATTGGCACTCTCAATCAGAAATCGTTATTGATAGGAAGTTATTATATGTCCGCGGAGATACAAATTGATCGCGAGTTCATTGGGAAATCTGGAGTAATAGATTTTCACAAATTGTTGTTTTTTTTTTTTTTTTGAAACCTTTATTACAGAAGTCAAAAGAGTTACAAAAATGGGCCTACAACCTTCGGGCCGGCCGCTAGCAAACGATAAGAGCATAGAATACAAGTGGGAAACACACGCTGCGCGTGAGAGGGTTCACAGGAGTTGGAAAGAAAAAACATTGGCGGCCACACCGTCCGGACCCCCCAGATGGCGGTTCCATTTTTATGTAAGAAATAACAAACAAATCCACAAGGCAGCAAAAAATCAAAGCAGCAGTATGCGCTCCCCCGGGGAGGACCCTACCGATACACAGGAAAAGCGGGGGGGACAGGCCAGAGCGGAGACAAAGTGGACTCCGTACCCAGAACCAAGGAGACAAGGAGACTAGGGAGACGGGGCCAGCGCCAGTTCAGGCGTCAGCGGCGGGGTACAAATTCCGCCACGGTAGGAGTTCCAGGGGCCCCACACTTTCACCCATTTCCCAGGCTTACCTCTCGCGACATACACCACTTTTTCCCGAAACATACACCAATCCATGTTGTCCTTCCATGCCGAGATCGTTGGCGACCTCTGGGAGCCCCACAGTTGCGCTATGTCACGCTTTGCCACCATATAGCCCAGAGTCACCCACCACGTCTGCGGCACTGAGTAATCAGTCAGCTCCCACACATTTAGCAGACATCTCCTCGCCTCAGGAAGCAGTGGCACATGTGTGACCGCCCGCAACACCACACCACGCCAGAATCGCGCCACCTCCGGACATTCCCACAAAATATGGACGAAGGTCCCCAATGATCCGCACCCACGCTTACACAACCCATCCACGGAATATCCCATACGCAGCAAACCCGGCCCGTAACATAGACCCTATGGAGTATTTTGAGCTGGACGAAACGAAGGCGGGCCGGTATGGCCACCTCTTTCGGGGAGGCCACCGCAGACACCCAGTCCTCGTCGTCCAGCTCCAAGCCATCGGCGACCCACGCCTCACGAAGGCTAGTCAACAGTCCCGAGCGATCATTGAAGAGCTTTTTGTAAATCAAGGAAATCGTGCCATCCGGCACATGCCCATCTAGCACTCTATCTTCCAGAGGGGAGTACTCCGGGATGGAGGCAACATCCGGGAATACAGAGACCAGCGCGTGACGGACCTGTAGATATCGAAAGTACTCCCTGTCATGCAACTGGAATTCCGTCTGCAGCACATCAAATGTTTTGAATCCCCCCCTCGTCCAGAGATCGCCCACCCTGCTGATGCCTATCATGTCCCACTTCTCAAAGCCCTTCGAGGTCCACAGGGAGCCCAGCCGCTCAGAGGCATACAGTGGCGTCGCCCGGGTCAATCGATCCTTCCACCCCATCGCCAAGTTTGCCGCGTGCCACACCCGTACCATGACCCGCGTAGGGCCCGTCAGACGCGCGTCGAGCGATCGAGAATAAAGCGCCTGATTGTAGTCACCCCCCGGCAGTAATAGTTTATCCATCTCAAAGGCCGGGTTTAAAGCAGGCCCGTAAAGGCCGTGGTTTATCGCGGCCAGCTGGGAGGCCCAGTAGTACCGTTTGATGTCTGGGAGGGCGACCCCCCCGTCATACCACGGGAGTGTCAGCTTCGCAAGGGCGATACGCGGCCTCCCATCCCAGAATAGTTGGCGCTGCAAACTCTCTACCTCGCGAAAGTAGCGCGCCGGGACAACATCCATCATGTTCTGTAAAGCATATAGGAAACGTGGCAGCGACATCATCTTAAACAATGCCGCACGGCCAAGCGACGAGAGCGGCAGGCGCCTCCAACGCGCCACGTCCTCCTTCAGGCGCTGGAGGGGGGGGAGCAAATTATGTTTATATCGGGCCTCAGCATCCAGGGTAATAAAGATACCCAGGTATTTAAATCCCTGCGAGGCGACCTGGATAGGGCAGCCCCGCGGTAGGATAGGAGTCTCCCCGGAGAGGACATACACACAGGATTTAGCCCAGTTGATGACTAGGCCAGAATTACGGCCAAAGGAATGCAAAACATCCACTAATACAATCAGCGATTTACGCGGGGAAGCAAGGTATAAAAGGATATCATTTGCGTAAAGAGATACGCGATCCTCATACTCAGGGGTCCAACGGAGACCACGAATGGAAGGCTCCCACCGCAGCCACTCCGCCAGGGGCTCCAAGGCAAGCGCGAAGAGGAGCGGCGACAGCGGGCAGCCCTGCCGCGTACCCCTGCCCAGCTCAAACAGAGCCGACACTCTACCATTCACCACCACCTGCGCCAGAGGTCCGGAGTATAACAGTTTCACCCAGCCAATGAATCCCGGGCCAAAACCAAACTTCGCCAGCATCGCCCAAATATATGGCCATTCAAGCGTGTCGAACGCCATAGTGGCGTCCAAGGACGCCAAAATGGCTGGCTCTCGTATGAACGGGACCCGCGCGAGCACCCCGTGCAGACGCCGCAGATTAAGCGCGGTGTTGCGATGAGGGATAAAGCCGGACTGGTCCTGGTGAATCAGATCGCACACCACGCCAACCAGCCGATTAGCCAGCACCTTGGCGAGTATTTTGGGCTCCGCATTCAACAGAGAAATGGGCCTGTAGGACGTGACCCGATCCCGCGGCCTCCCCTCCTTATGAATAACCATGATAGTGGCCAGACGCTGGTCCAGCGGGAGGGATCCCGCCGAACGGGCCGCGAGGAACATAGCGCGGAGATGTGGCGCCAGCGTATCCGGTCGCAGCTTGTACAATTCGATGGGAAGGCCATTAGGACCCAGGGCCTTGCCGGAAGCGACCGAACGTATGGCGAGGGCAATCTCCTCAGATGTAGGGGCGGCATCCAACGACACTTTATCCTCTTCCGAAAGGGAAGGCAGCGCAATGTCTTTAAGCAGGTCATGGGAATCCTCCTCCGAACGGGAAGATACCGGGGAATACACCCCACGGAAATACTCAGCGAAACATTCAACAATTTCCTCCGGCTCAGTGACACACACACCATCCAGTCTCTCAATCGACGGGACAACTTGACTCGCTCTCTCCTTTTTGTCCAGCCACGCAATCAGTTTACCAGCCTTATCACCCACATCATACAGTCGCCCTTGTTGCTCTCTACTCAGGCCCCTGGCTGCCTCCGTGACTAGGGCCTTGTAGTCCGCCTGTTTGAGTCGGAGAGCATGCAGTTTATCATCCGTTACCCCACATTCCAGATCACCCTCCAATTCAGTTATCTCAGTTTCAATACGGGTCACCTCCTCCCGCCCGCGCCTCCGGGAATGGGAAATGAGGGACAGGGCCTCCCCCCGGATTACCGTCTTAAACGCCTCCCACAGAGAGACCGCAGACAATACAGACCCCACATTATCTTCAAAATACCGCTCCAGAGATTTAACCAAATCTGCGCGAATTGTGGGGTCACGCAGATACCAGGGATTGACCGGGACCACCCTCCCCTCCCCCCTCGGGACAATGTCGAAATGCAGCAGGAGCGGGGAGTGGTCCGAAATACCCCGCGCCAAATGTCGTACCTCCCCAACCCTCCCCGCCTGTGCCGCTGGCATCAGAACATAATCAAGCCTTGAAAGACTGCCATGAGCCCCGGAATGAAAGGTGTACTGTATCTGCGTAGGGTGTTTCAGCCGCCAACAATCCACCAGCCCCAAAGTGTCCAAGACGCCGGACAGCCACGCTTGGGCACGGGGGAGATCCCTAGGAGGGTGACGGTCCTCAGTACCGGAAACTACAGCGTTAAAATCTCCCCCAACCACTAGAATCCCCTCCAGAAGGCCAAGGAGGAGGCGTCCCAGATCAGCGAAAGTAGTTGTTTGCAACCCTGGCGGTACATAAACAGAAACTAAAACAATCACTCTACCCTCCAATCTACCCACCAGAGCCGTGTATCATCCCCTGTCATCGTGGAACACCTCATCCATCTCAAACGGGAGCGAAGTTTTAACCATAATTCCCACGCCCCTCGAACCAGAGGTGAAGCCCGAGTGGGCTATAAGGCGACAGCCCCGTCTATTCATAGCACGAAAGGAGTTTCCAATGAGGTGCGTTTCCTGCAGAAATACTATATCGGGAGAAATACGTTTTAAAAACTGCAGGACCACACCCCGTTTTATCCTGTCCCCCAGTCCATTAACATTCCAGAACAAAAGACTCAGTCCCCTACCCCCCATCATAGCCGAAGTCGAGCCATCTCCCCCCAGGGAGCACTGTAGAAGTAGCACAACAATACATCTGCCTTGTGGTACAAATAAACAATACCCAACCCCAACCCAACAGCCCCAACAAAACTCCCCCCTCCCTGCACCCCTGCATGAGCCCAAACAGCCCCCCCAACTTGCAGTGTGCCTGTCGCCCCTATGTAAATGGAACTACTAAGACCCCCTAGAGGAGGAGGGAGAACCCCCTCGAGACCCAGCACAACCTCCCATGGAGGGGAAACAAGGCACAATAGGCAAAAGACCCTAAGCATGGCCAAAAGTGGCATCACCCGGGTTGAGCCACGGTGTCAGTACCTCAGACCCGGTCCGGTGAGCGCTCACCTCCCGTCGCCCCCCCCCCATCCCGACCATGTCCCCCAGTCAAAGTGTCCAGCCAGTCCCCGGCCATGTCAGGACGGTCAAAGAAGTGAGTGCGACCATCCGCCTCCACCCGCAGCCTGGCCGGGAAGAGCATGGCATATTTTAGGTTCATGTCCCGAAGCCGCCGCTTGACACCCAGGAAACTCAATCTCTGCTTCTGGACCGCCTGCGTGAAGTCAGGATAAAAGTTCACCTCCATGTTTTCCAGCTTAATCGGCCCTTGCAATCTGGAAGCTTGCAGAATCGCATCCCTGTCCCGAAAGTTAAAAATACGGGCAATAAGAGGCCGCGGAGGGGCTCCGACCTTCGGCCTGCCTCCGGGAACTCTATGGGCCCTCTCCACCGCAAAGAATTTACTCAGCCCCTTAGGCTGAAGATGGGTAGAGATCAGGTCCTCCACAAAGAGATCCGCCGCCGACTCCTCCCGTCCCTCGGGCACTCCAATAATGTGGATATTATTCCTCCGGGCCCTGCTCTCGGAGTCCTCCAGGTGCCGATCCAGGAGCGCACTTGCCTGACGGAGCCGATGCACCTCCGTCTGAAGGGCCGCTACCTCAGTCGTGAGGCCCGACGTGGTGTGGGCCAAAGAGTCGACCCGGTCATTTGTCTTAGAGAGATCGGCTCTAACAAGGTTGACATCGATGAGGACCGCGTCGAGTTTATGTGCCAAGGTGTCGAATTGCTGGCCCACTGAGGTCTTCATCTCAGCAATGGCGCCCATAACATCCTGCAAAGTCAGATCCGCAGGCAAATCCGGGGCATCCGAGGGGCACTCGGAGGACTTGTGCGATCCGCCGGGAGACCCCTTCGGGAGGGTGTAGCGGTCCATAATGTTGGCCTGATGCGCGGTGCCACGCCGGGTAGACTTGGCCTTCAACCGATCCCCTTCCTGCTTCGTGGCCATCGTCGTGTGGCTCGCGACCTCACCAGGTACGCAGTGGAGAGCAAGCAATCAATCAAGGCCGAGAGCCCCGGGGGTCACCCCAGGACAGCAGAGCGGGCCACCGCAGGCAGGCAGGCTTGGTCTCCCAGCGAGGCCACCCCAACACAAAGAAACGCCGTAATCCCACTTGCGATGACGGCAAGGGGAGTCAAAAGCGAAAGTGAAAGTGCGGGGTGCGCGACTCGCCAGGCCCAGCCCGCCGTTGTTGATCACTTTGCCACTGGGTTACCCCCAAACTCGAATCCGGGGTCAGGAGGGAAGTAGGCCGCAAACTTCAGCCAGTGCTCACCCCGGCACCCGGGGTCCGATTCAAAAACGGAAAACGGGTACCACCTCGGCTCAGGCTCACCGACACAGTCCCCTCAACCAATGCAGGATGAAGACAGAATAAACGTAGGAGGTTGCGGAGGTCCTCGGGAGCCTCGCACCTACGCGGCCATCTTGGTTGCGCGCTAGGCTCCTCCCCGATAATAAATTGTTGTTTTTAATGTAATTTTTATTAGTGTTATTGTATTGAATTTTAAAAAACTTTTTATAACGAATATACTGGCACATGCATCAACAAAGACTTTTGCGATTCCTTAATTGCGATTTTTAAGGAATCGCAATTAAGGAATTGCAAAAGCCTATGCATGTAGGAATGGCTATAAAAATAGCGATTCCTACAAATTCCTTATTTGCGACTCGCAAATTGCTAGTCGCAATTAAGGAATGCCGTCCCAATCATTCCTATGGGCCTCCAGGCCCATAGGAATGATTTGGAGATTGCATGAGCAAATTGCGAGTACCAGTAGGTACTCGCAAATTGCTCATGCAATTTCAAGGGTGCAAGGGTGTCAAAATGACACCCTATTGCACCCCTGAAATTGATCTGTGCACATATGTTGCACACACACATGCTCTAAGGGCATGTGTGTGCGCAACATGAAACTTTGAAAAATGCAAAAAAGTGCATTTTTCAAAGTTTTTGCAAATTACCATGAAGTTCAACTTCATGGTAATTTCAATTTGGGATTCCTTAAATGCAATCGCAATTTAAGGAATCGCTATTTAGAGATTCCTTAAATTGCGATTTTTGCATTTGGGATGATGCATCCCAAATGCAAAAATACCGGTCGCAAAGGGGCAGATTCTGCTAATCTGCCCGTTTGCGACCAGTTTTCTCGTTGATGCATGTGGCCCATGGTGTCCATAGAAAATGTGTTTTTGATATACGGTCTTTGTCGTACTTTAATCTCTGTGACCGCGTAGGGGACAGGGCCCCACCCCTGTCTATCCTGGTATTGGCGAACCGCAAATGGTTAATGCGGTATGTACAAGTGCTTTGTATACCGTTCTAGCTATGAATGCACTGTGTACACGTTATTCTGCATCACTACGCGGGTTCCATTTTGGAAGCGGTGGCCATCTTGTGATTGCCCTCACATAGGCTATAATGAAGCAAATACGGGCCTCACAGCACATTTGCCTTTCCATGACTCTTCTGTGACCTGGGCAGCTTGGCTCTGCTGCCCCAGGTCAAACTGGTCTCACGAGCTCCCCTTCCTCCGGCCACCTGTGATTAGCATCAGGGCTTGACACGCCATAAAGTCCTTTCATCCCACACAAGCCTCTGGCTAATCTCTTTCACACCTGACTGTTCCTGCTTTATGACTTGTTTCTATCAACAGGAGCTGCCTGTGTTTTATTGGGGCCTATCGATATCTGATGTGGGATCTGAACCTTGCTGTGTAAATAATTGTGGGCTGGCTTAACTGGAATGTGGGATGGTCATCATGACTCTGCTCTTTCGTTTGAAAGGTACACTTGTATATTGCCGTATCATAAACCTAGGAATGTATGCCTGAAGCAGGAAAAAGTGTATTTAAGAAGAAGTCCGTTTCTATGATTTTTAGCAGTCTCCTGAGAACATACACGCTGTTGTACTTCTAGGATACCTGTAATTGGTCTGCAGCCAATAAATGAATCTTTGACTTCACCCAGAAGACTCTGTGTTTCTGTAGGTCTGGAACAGGGAGAACCCAGAAGTCATAGGGTGTGTGCCCCTGCACCGCTGGGTTTAAAATACCCAGTACTTCAGTTTGGCGCCCAACTCGGGACGATTTCAGCGGTACCAGTCCAAGCCAGAGGTTCGTGAGGAGCTTCGTGTGGAAATTCCGGAGGAAGGCCGCCACTTCATTGACCCCTGCATGTCGACGTGGTCCGAAAGTCTTTTCTGCGAGGTTCTCCGCGTCCCGACGGCTACGAAGGACTGCTGCCCTGATTAATCGACCTGTTTTGGACCCTTGACGAGTTTTGATAGAGCGAAACAATCGAGAGAGTCTTCTGGTGACGCCATTGATCATCAATATTCAGTTAAGTATAAGTGGAGCGTCTCCCATTTGTTTGGTATCCCTCGGGATCGTTTTGATTTGGAAATTTGGAGTTTGCAAACGCCAAAGCCAGAGGACTCGTGTATTCACGAGACTATCGTAATCGATAATCCTTTGACGTTTGGATCTAGACTAGTGAGCGAAGATGCCTGGTTCTAGAATATTTGGTAGATTGTTTTGTTTGGGTTGTGGAAGAGATTTCCAGCTGGAGGAATCATGTCCGGTTCCTCCGGTTGGAACTCCAACTTATGAGCTCTATGTAAAACATGGCGTAGGCCCCATTGCATATAACAAAGTATGGATCCACTACACCAGAAAAGACGGTGTTTTAAAATGGCCCCAAAATGGTAGTTTCGATACCGATATTTTAGATAATTTGGAAATTAAATTGTTTTAAAAAAAAGCCCGGCCGGCGATGTTTGATTCTTTCCGCTTATGGCGGAAGGAAGCCAAACAGAAGGAAATTAAGCTAGCGAAAAAGAATAGGAGAGAAAAAGGTATGACAGTAATGCAAGCAGCTGTACAATTCAAAGACAATGAGGAGGAGCAGATGAATGAGCAATTGCACAGACAGCGTAAGTTAGGGATCGACAAATGTTACCCAGCTTTACCGCACTCTAAACAGAATGAGTTAGAAGAAAAGGAGAAAGATCCCCTGATGTCGCATTTGTTGAGTTCGCCACCCCCGTATGCTCAAAATGCCACGGCGCCTCCCCAGCTTGTAAATATGCCACCTCCAGTTAATATACTGCAAGCTTTGCCGCTACCGCCAGCTGCTTCGCAGCCGGCTCCTATCCCTATAGCGCAGCCCTCTCAAGGGCCGCCAGTTGTGTTTCCAACTGCCCCCGCGCTTCCTGCGACTTTGTCTAATTCAGCAGCTGCATCCCCTGACACTCTTCCTTGCACCACTCCAGTACCTGTTTCTGCATCCTCTTTTCTCCCCTCTGTTTATCCCCCTGTTTTCGCCTCAACTTCTCCTTCAGCGCGACAGCGTTTAGCTAATGTGGTTACTACGTTAATGTCACCTCTCTTTGAGTCATCCGGTGCGACTCCTGGCTTACAGCGTAAGCAATTGCGCAGTCAATTGCCTAACCCCGATGAGAAAAAGGTAATAGATCGCATGGCGCGTAGATGGATTGTTTTCCCTTCACTATATGATGTGGAATCAGTTGTCAACGTTTTCCATCAATGGGATGCCCCAAAACAGAGGTATGTCTTTGAGAAAATGTGCGAAATTCTCTGTGAGGAATTGGATGATAGTGGTAAAGACCCAAGCCCGCAGGAGTTGTGTCGAGTGAGATTTGATTTTGGAACTGGTACCATTGTGGATCGCGATGTAGATAAAGCAGTTGCGGTTGTATTATCCTTCAGGAATGATGATTGTCAACAGTCATTGTTTGAACCTGATGTCCCTGTGGGAAAAAGGGTAAAAGCACGCCAATATCCGATGCGTGAGGTTCCCCCAGTTTGGAGACCTGCTGAACCAAATGCTAATCCACCTGTCTTAGCACATTTTCAGCGTATTTGGGTACATGTTCCATGGAAAAGATCTGAGGTGTTAGCACTTAAGCAGACATTGCCTGATCCCCGTAAAAACCCTACCGGTTATTATAAGGAGTTGTCACAAACTGCAGAATCCTGTGTAATGAATCTGGCCGACATAGATATGCTGTTTGGGAATGTGGTTCCACAGCCTTTGTGGGGATCCATTCGTAATATGGATCATGCTGCAGAACTAGGGGACACATGGGCTAACATCATCGCTGCTGACGCTAGACAGATTGGTGGCGCGAAACCAGAGCCTTTAATAGCAGAACTCCCTGGTAGAATCATCACGTATATGAAGACAATAATGCCCGCGATGCGCGTAAATTGGGGCAAGCTATCTGCATGCAAGCAGAAGAAAGATGAGACAGTGTCCGATTTCTTTACCAGGTTTGAAGAAACGTTTATTGACCACAGTGGGCAAGATATGAGTACTGAGGGTGCCCAACGGTTATTTGTGGATAAATTTGTGCAGAATTTACTTCCTGACCTGTGTAAAAAGTTAAAAGATTCAGAAAGTTCTTGAGCTGTTTCTTCTTCAGCGCAAATACTGGCTACTGCACAGTATTATGAAAACAGAGATAAAGACGAGAAAGATAGAACAGAAAAGAAAACGAAAGAACTAAAAACAAAGGTCCTTTTACAGCAGGCCTATCCGCCACGTGGAGGTCAGAACAATTATAGGCAACCCCAAGGTGTCTATCACCAACCCCAACAATTTCAGAACAATCAGCAAATGAATGGGTATTATCAACCACGCATCCCTGTAGGTCCCAACCAATGTTCATACTGCAAAGAGGAAGGTCATTTTAAATATAGTTGCCCTAAATTGATGCAGCGTAACGGCAATATGTATGGCGCAAGAGGAAGGGGTGGTCAGCAAGCTCCTAGAGGCAGAGGGCGTGGAAATGTTCCCCAGAACGCGCGTCCTCTTCCGCCTCAAAATACCATCAATAGCTTTGATCAGCAAGCCAACGCGACTGGTAATACAGCTCAGTACTACAATAATGATTATTATGCAGAGGACGGCGATGCAGAAAATAATGATTACTAGGACAGCCGCAGACAGAGAGAGGGAGTTGTTTCAGTGCCAGTGGATCAGAGCGGACCGTATGTTGAGGTGACTACAGCAAATGTAACGGAGCCTTTCCTGCTAGACACTGGTGCTGCAAAGAGTTCAATTATGCATTCAAAACTCCCTGGCACACCTTTGTCTGGCGACATAAATGTTTCAGTAGGTTTTTCTGGCGCCCCAGTTAGGAACCCGATTTCTAGTCCTATGTCACTTTCTGTTGGACCCTGTGAGTTAAAAGCACCCCTGATCCTAACAACAGGTTGTGGTGAGAATTTGCTAGGATTAGATTTGCTAAAAAGATTGCACGCAACGCTGTATTGTTCTCCTTCAGGAGTACAACTTACATTAGGCAAGAAAGTGATTTCCCCAATGTATTTGTCTAAAAATGCAATGCCACCTGAATTGTCATCCCTTCCGGATGTCCTTTGGGCTACTGGTCCCAATGATGTGGGTCTCTTGGAAATACCACCATATGTGGTTACTTTAAAAGCCAATGTCAGGTTGCCACGTATTCCCCAGTACAAGATCTCCAATGAAGGTCAGAAAGCATTGTTAGAAATTGTCAGCGATTTGATTAATAAGGATGTAATCGAAGAGACAAGAGGCAACGTTTGCAACAGTCCGATTTTACCTGTCTTAAAACGAACGGACCCTTCACAGCCACCTGTTTACAGATTTGTGATTGATCTTAGAGAGGTTAATAAGATTGTTGTGCCACAGTTTCCAGTTGTCCCTGATATAACTGCCTTGTTAACCATGATTCCAGCCTCTGCGGCATGGTTTTCAGTGATCGATTTAAAGAACGCTTTCTTTAGCATCCCAATTGCAGAAGAGAGCAGAGACATTTTTGGCTTCAGCCTAGGAGGCCGAAGCTTCCGCTTCAAACGCGCTCCCCAGGGCTACTGCGAAAGTCCATCAATATACAGCCAAGCTTTGAAAGCGCAGCTTGATGCACTTGTTTTACCTAGTGGCGCTATCCTGATTCAGTACGTGGACGATTTACTAATCGCCGCGGATACTGAGAAGATCTGTAAAGAAGCCACATTATCATTGTTGCGTCATTTATCTGCTTTCCATCACAAAGTGTCTCTCTCAAAGCTGCAATATTGTCGACAAGAAGTGACCTACTTAGGTCATCTCTTATCGAAGGAGGGAAGGAAACTGACCCCAGAAAGAATTCAAGCCATTGCACAGTTGAGTGTGCCAAGAACACAGAGAGAAGTACGTGCTTTCTTGGGCATTACCTCATACTGTAGGCACTGGATCCCAAATTTTTCCCTGTTGGCAAAACCTTTGTTAGCATTAACATGCAAAGACACACCGAGTCCTATCCCATGGTCTGAAGAGTGCCAGAAAAGCTTTGTGGAATTGCGCAATGCATTATGTTCAGCTCCTGTGTTGGGTACCCCTGACTACAGCAAGCCTTTTACATTGTATGTTCACGAGAAAGATGGTTGCGCATTATCAGTGTTAACACAGCCTTTTGGCGACAGACCGCGTCCATGCGCATATTTTTCATCAACCTTGGACCCTGTAGCGAGGGCATTGCCAAGCTGTCTGAGAGCGACAGCTGCTGCAGCTATGTCTATCCGACAATCTGCTGGACTAGTAATGGATAATACATTGATTGTTATGGTTCCACATGCTGTAGACACATTATTAAACAGAACCAAGACACACCACTTGACTAGTGCGCGATTATCAGGCTATGAGCTCACACTGTTAGCAAATCATATACACATAAAGAGATGCAATACGCTGAATCCAGCTACATTGTTGCCAATTCCAGCAGACTCAGATGAGATTGAGCAACATGACTGTCTGTTCAGAACAGAAGAAGAGACGAAAGGGAGAGTAGATCTAAAAGATACTCCCCTGACTGAGTGTGATGGCACTTTATGGGTGGATGGTTCGTGTTTCAAGCTCCCTAATGGTGATACGACTGCTGCATATGCTATCACGACTTTGCACACGATTGTGGAAACTGCACGAGTGCCACATAATTCGGCCCAAGCAGCAGAATTAATCGCCCTCACAAGAGCATGCGTATTGTCTGAAGGAATGAGAGTGAATATATACACCGATAGCCAGTACGCCTTTGGCGTGGCTCATAGTTTTGGGCGATTGTGGAAAGAACGTGGGTTCCTGACGTCGCATGGAGCTAAAATTCAGAATGGCAAGTTGGTGAATGATCTCCTTGAGTCACTGACCCTACCGTTGCAAGTTGCGATCATGAAATGCAGTGCGCACAGGAAAATCACAGATGATGTTGGACGTGGGAATGCGTTTGCTGATGAGATCGCGAAAGAAACAGCACAGAATGTAAAGACTAGAATGTATGTTGCAGGCCCCGCAAGATGGGTTGATGATGTTGGAATGTGTGAAAACACAATAGAGAGTGTGAAGTCGCTTCAAGCTGAAGCCACAGAGGAAGAGTTAAGCAAGTGGAGAGAAAGTACGGGTAAGTTGGATGAGAACGGTTGTTGGATTGATCTGACAGAACATAGGCGATGGTTGTTGCCTGATGCATATGTGCTTCCAGTGGTTACAATGGCACATGGAATGGCACATATCAGTACGAAAGGTATATGCAAGTTGTTGGCTCCAGTATGGCAGAATGCCGGGATTCCCAAGTGCGCAGAGAATGTGGTCAAGAATTGTATGGTATGCTTGAAATATAACCCTGGTAGGGGAACCCCAACTCCAGCTGGTCATTTTGCACCCCCATCATACCCATTTGAAGTTTTGCAGCTGGACTTTATCCACATGGAAAGGTGCAACAACCTGAAATATGTATTGGTGGTTGTCTGCACTTTTTCAAAATGGCTAGAGGCCTATCCTCTAAAAGATAACACTGCCCTATCCACAGCCAAAGCGCTTGTGAAAGAATTCTTCCCTAGGTTTGGAATTCCAAGAATGATGTGGTGTGATAACGGAAGTGAGTTTGTGGGTAAAGTGATGAAGAATGTGTGTGAGGGGCTAGGTATTAGGCAGAAGTTCCACGCTGCAAATCACCCCCAATCAGCTGGATTAGTAGAGCGCTACAACGGCGCTCTAAAACTTAAACTGGCCAAAATCCAGGCGAGCACCGGTCTTAAATGGCCTGATGCTCTGCCTTTAGCACTCCTGTCCACCAGAATGACCGTACACTCACGAGTGGGACTTAGTCCTTACGAAGTGGTTTTTGGCCGCCCGGCCAACGTATGGGGTGTACCAAGGCCTACGAAATTCAGTGAGATCGAGCATCCAGTACTACTCGATTACTTGTATGATTTGACTGCTAAACTACGTGTTTTACATCAACAGGTGCATGATACTCTTCCCCAAGCTTCTGAAACTCCTGGACACCCTATCGACCCTGGCACATGGGTGCTGATTAGAAATTTCCAGCGCAAGAGCAACAACAAGCCTCGTTGGATCGGCCCCCACCTTGTACTTCTGTCAACGAGATCAGCGGTTCGGGTGAAAGGGAGAAAGAATTGGGTCCATTGCACCCACTGCAAGGTAGTCCCCTTGCCCCTGCCATATGACCAGTGGGTCCAGGAGGGTATCGCCGACTCTGAAACAGACACTGTACCTCGTTTTGTAGCATTCAGTGATGCGCGCATAAAAGGCACAGTTTCAGACCAAGAGAGTAACGATATTTTGCAAGAAGCTGTGCCACCATCAAGTCGATTGGACACCACAGAGCCTGAACTTTTGTTCCAGGATCAAACAGCACCTGGCCGTCTCCGCTATAATTTGAGACCAAGGCCTATGGACAAATAAAGATTTCCTCACTATCTTTTCTTTTTGACATTATAAGCTCTCCCATCTGAAGGACTTTCTTGATTTTTGTTTTTCGAACCACCATCCGGGTTTAGCCGCAGGGTCGCGGTGCCAAGACTTTGGGGTACAGGCCGAAGACGTTAGGTCAACGGTTCTGGTTGGTCTAGGGCGTTTCCCTGGACTGACAGGCGTACTCCTTAGCAGAAGAAACTCATCCGCCGCGAGCGGCCCGATTAGAGGATGGAGTTTTTTAAGATGGAGAGACCCGTTGAGGAAATGAACTTTAAAGCAAGGATGTGTAAAACTATAAAGAGTAAATGTTTTGTATTTTTGTGCCTATTTATACTATGTAGTATAATAATGTTCATCGTTGGATTTGTATTTTTCTCCTCTCAAGAGCCCATTGCACCCACTGTACAGCCTATACCTCTTTCTACTGCCTCCTCACACTCTTTTCACCCTCTGCCTGAACATGAACAAACCAGACGATCAGAATTTGTAAATAACTCGTTTATTCAGCTCTTGCACCAACACCAACTAGTAATGAATACAACCAATTGCTGGGTGTGTGGGTTAATGCCACATACCATTAATAAGGGTATTCCCTATTTGGTGCTGCCATTTAGTTACAATGGATCGTCATGGGCATTCCAGACCATGTTTCTCTATGCTCTAGATACGTACTCCCCGCGACAACCACGTTCCATCAGACCTATCACCAATAATAAGGCTTTGATGAAAGGAGTTGCCGATATGAGCAGAGATATCGATGCATACTCGTCCATACCCAAGGAAGAATTGAGACCTTATGTAGGATGGAACGCAACGGGGTATAGTATTAGTCTGGGTGAAAGACAGCGAAAAATCTCATCCCCAATCTGGGTCGTACCCCACATAGGTCGGTTCTGCTTACAAGGTAATGGTCAGAATCCTAGAGCTCAACTGGGGAGAAGTGACTGTACTGAAACGTACACTTTCCCATCACAGTTTTCTCCTGCGTTTTTGGCTGCCAAGGGCACATATTTCATCTGCAATGACCGAGCATATACATAGTTGCCCCCTGATTTCTCGGGCACATGTTATATTGCGAACTTGCTACCGCCAACATTTACTGCTGCCTCTGACTATCACAAGACCAGAGTTGTGAGGAGCGTAATTAGTAAGGAGGATACTGCCGGTCAGGAAGCGGGAGACTTCTTCTTGGGTTTCCTGCCGTTTTGGGGACCTATGGTAAATAGTAGGAACCTGAGACAACTGACTCGTGTGGTTGAATCCACTGTCAATGTAACGGCTGGTGCCCTCGGTAATTTGACAGCTGAGCTCCAAGCGGATCGCCTCATGACTTTGCAGAACCGCATGGTTCTAGACGTTATTCTTGCAGACCGCGGTGGGGTATGTAAGGTTATCCAATCCAGTTGTTGCATTTTCATACCAGATAACGCTCCAACAGTCTATCAAGCCATCTCCAGACTCCATAAAATATCTGAGTCCATACACGTGGATAAAGGAGATTGGTCACTGGTGGGGTGGTTCTGGGAACTGATATCTGCCTGGGGTTGGAAAGTTCTGATGGTCATTGGAATGATCTTAGCGATTCTTTTCCTGTACTGTCTGTGCATACAGTGTGCTCCTGCGATATGTGGCCTCTGTGCTACCTTATGTGTAAGGAAACCTGTATCGAGGGACGAGCTAAGTAATAGGATGATGCTACAGCAACATCTCCATGACTTTGTGAACATTGACCTAGACTCGGATTAAGATGAGTATAGTGATTGCCTATGTAAGGGCAAAAGGAGGGTCTGTCGTACTTTAATCTCTGTGACCGCGTAGGGGACAGGGCCCCACCCCTGTCTATCCTGGTATTGGCGAACCGCAAATGGTTAATGCGGTATGTACAAGTGCTTTGTATACCGTTCTAGCTATGAATGCACTGTGTACACGTTATTCTGCATCACTACGCGGGTTCCATTTTGGAAGCGGTGGCCATCTTGTGATTGCCCTCACATAGGCTATAATGAAGCAAATACGGGCCTCACAGCACATTTGCCTTTCCATGACTCTTCTGTGACCTGGGCAGCTTGGCTCTGCTGCCCCAGGTCAAACTGGTCTCACGAGCTCCCCTTCCTCCGGCCACCTGTGATTAGCATCAGGGCTTGACACGCCATAAAGTCCTTTCATCCCACACAAGCCTCTGGCTAATCTCTTTCACACCTGACTGTTCCTGCTTTATGACTTGTTTCTATCAACAGGAGCTGCCCGTGTTTTATTGGGGCCTATCGATATCTGATGTGGGATCTGAACCTTGCTGTGTAAATAATTGTGGGCTGGCTTAACTGGAATGTGGGATGGTCATCATGACTCTGCTCTTTCGTTTGAAAGGTACACTTGTATATTGCCGTATCATAAACCTAGGAATGTATGCCTGAAGCAGGAAAAAGTGTATTTAAGAAGAAGTCCGTTTCTATGATTTTTAGCAGTCTCCTGAGAACATACACGCTGTTGTACTTCTAGGATACCTGTAATTGGTCTGCAGCCAATAAATGAATCTTTGACTTCACCCAGAAGACTCTGTGTTTCTGTAGGTCTGGAACAGGGAGAACCCAGAAGTCATAGGGTGTGTGCCCCTGCACCGCTGGGTTTAAAATACCCAGTACTTCATCTTTGCCACTTATGTATTCGTACCCTTTTGATAAGAAATACCATTTGTGAGTTTGTATGATAAATATGTATACTTTTATGATTCTTGTTCAAATCGAATAAAGTTATTGAAATGAAAATGAAAAGAGAAGTTACTTACCTCTGCTAACAATTTTTCAGGTGGATACAATATCTAGCTGCGCATTCCTCACCTTTTGAACATCCCCAGCGTTAGTCTGGACCCGGAAACTTTGCAATAGCTTTCCCATGCCAGTAGGGGGTGCCGGCTCCACCTTACTCTGCATGCTGCACCGCGTGATGTGACAAGAGCCATTTATTTTTTATTGTGCCCTCAGGGCGAACAGATGAAACTAATATCAATAATACAGGTGTAGTTTTCATTTAAGTGAAGATAAGATAGGAACAGAACAGAACGGATCCTTGGTATGAACCACCAAGCAATGGGGCGGCAGGTGTGCTGGCGAGGAGCGTCCTTTAGTCTTTCACGGTCAGGTCAATGAAGACCCGTTCGGCTGTATCACCAGAAGGAGGTTCGTCATGGGGGTCGTCCTCCCCGAAGAGGCATCTTTGGTCTTCAAGTCATCTTTGAGTCTCTCTTCTTGAATGATGATGAGCTAGCAAGGACGACGGATCTGTAGGAGGTAAGTGTGGTGGCTTAGTCGGCATTGACTGTGGCGCCAGCAGTGTTGGCGGCGACGGTTGCAGTGCTGGTGGTGTTTGATGCAGCGCTGGTCATGTGAATTGTGGTGCCGGTGTTCTATTGGGATTCAATGTCAAAGGAGACGACACCAGAATGCACATTGGTGGTGGAGTCAACCTCTGCATCAATCAGAGCCACTGGCATCGGGCTTGTAGTAGCCCAAGATACCTGAGGCAGTGGCATGAATGGTGTAAAAGGCGCCTGTTGATGGGGTGCTGGAAATCCATCCAATGAGTAGGCCATCTGTCCCATGGGGCAGACGGGCACACTAGTGGGGGCCATCACTCTGTTAAAATATTAAACATTGCACTCAGAACAGATAAGGTTCCAACGCGGGGGCAGGAAGGTCTGGGTGCAGATGTCCAAACTTGTCGGAGTGGCATCTTCTTCCACTTGTTTTTATGTTTCTTCTCCGGGCTGACTTTGATCTGAAGTGGGTGAAGCCAGTGGTGGAGACTTGCTTTTTGAAGATCTTCTGCAGGATTCATGTCTCTTCCTCTGCTTTCTTCTTGAAGACCTAGAAGAGTGAGGCGAAGTAGACTTGGTTCGTGTTTGAGATTTTCTCAACCATGCCGCTTATCTTGTGCTTGAGCCATAAACATCTTGGCTTCACGCACCTCGATCACCTTGGGGTTCATCTTCTGACAGCAGTTACAAGCGTTGAAGACTTTGTGGCCAGATCCAAGGCACCATAGAGAGATGGCGTGAGGGTCAGTGATGAACATCTGCACATCGCAGTCTCTACACGGCTTGAATCCTGACCATTTGGGCAACAACATTTTGAAGGATACCGTTACTAAGATCACATTTTTAAAAGAAAATGTCGAATTCCTCCTGAGGAAGGTTAAAGAGCTGCGGATCGAGTCGATGGCACAGAAAAAAGGGGAACTAATGTCATCACACCAACGGGGGCGCTTTATGACTCCAGTGATGTCATGCGCAGCTGTGTGTGGAGCGGAGGTGGAGCAGGCACCCCCTACCAGTGTGGAGAGAGGTATCAAAAAGTTTCGGGATCCAGATAGGAACTGCAGGTAGTTGTATCCATCAGAAATAAAGAGTAGTCAATGGTATCTGGAGATTAAGAGGTTCAAGGGATGGAGAGAGAACACCCCTAAAAGGTCATGGCCACCAACGTCTTACAGAGCCCAGTTCTGCAGAATCTCTGAAACCCTTTTTGTAGCACCTAACAGAAAAGATAATATAACGAAGAACAAGGTCACAGTGTTTTTGGTTTTTTTTACTAAATACAACACTTATATACATCAGAAGCACATTAAAGTTCTCTTTCGGAGCTGTGACACCTCACGTGTCAAAAAAGTTCCTCCGAGTTGGTGAACTCCTGCTTTGGGAGAATGGTCAGCCTCAGTTTTGACCACCCAGATGCCACTCATGATGCTTTCACTCTCAGTCTCATGTTGGGGAAGAGACCCCAAGAGATAGGAGAAGAAGTAGAGCTCAAGCCCCATCCCTGAGGCCCACCTTCCCTTTCAATGCAACCCCCTGGACCTCATGAGTGTGGAGGGGATGCTGAAGGCCCTCTCCCCACCTGTTTACTGTCTTAGCCAACCTCTGGTGCCCAGTGTGGCCCTAGATCTGCCTTCTAGCTCAGAACATGCTGTCCAGGTTAAGGGAGAGAGTGGGTGCCAGTGCTAAATGAAGCAGCGTGCAGGTGGCGCTGATACTCCTCTGCGGGAGTCACCTGTCCTGCCTGTAGAGCCTGGTCATGCACAGCATCACAGAAGATGCAGAGATAACCCGGGTGCCTCCCTGCCATCTCTCTCTGTAACCAGCATCTGATACCTAAGGTTTCACACTAGCAGGCCTACCTCCCAGTGATTAGTGTGCAGGCATCTCTGGCGGCCATGTTCCTGTGATGTCCACTCTAAGTAGAGTAGCGATGCCTACCTCCCAATGCTTAGTGTGCAGGTATCTCTGAGGGCCATGTTCCTGTGATGTCCACTCTAAGTAGAGAGTAGCGATGCCTACCTCCCAATGCTCAGTGTGCAGGTATCTCTGAGGGCCATGTTCCTGTGATGTCCACTCTAAGTAGAGAGCAGCGATGCCTACCTCCCAATGCTTAGTGTGCAGGTATCTCTGTGGGCCATGTTCCTGTGATGTCCGCTCTAAGTAGAGACTGGCCATGCCTACCTCCCAATGCTTAGTGTGCAGGTATCTCTGGCAGCCATGTTCCTGTGATGTCCACTCTAAGTAGAGACTGGCCATGCCTACCTCCCAATGCTTAGTGTGCAGGTGTCTCTGGCGGCCATGTTCCTGTGATGTCCGCTCTAAATAGAGACTGGCCATGCCTACCTCCCAATGCTTAGTGTGTAGGTGTCTCTGGCGCCCATGTTCCTGTAATGTCCACTCTAAGTAGAGACTAGCCATGCCTACCTCCCAATGCTTAGTGTGCAGGTATCTCTGAGGGCCATGTTCCTATGATGTCCACTCTAAGTAGAGACTCACCATGCCTACCTCCCAATGCTTAGTGTGTAGGTGTCTCTGGCACCCATGTTCCTGTAATGTCCACTCTAAGTAGAGACTCACCATGCCTACCTCCCAGTGCTTAGTGTGCAGGTATCTCTGAGGGCCATGCTCATGTGATGTCCGCTCTAAGTAGAGACTGGACATGCCTACCTCCCAATGCTTTGTGTGCAGGTGTCTCTGGAGGCCATGTTCCTATGATGTTCACTGTAAGTAGAGACTCACCATGCCTACCTCCCAATGCTTAGTGTGCAGGTGTCTCTGGCGCCCATGTTCCTGTAATGTCCACTCTAAGTAGAGACTCACCATGCCTACCTCCCAATGCTTAGTGTGTAGGTGTCTCTGGAGGCCATGTTCCTATGATGTTCACTGTAAGTAGAGACTCACCATGCCTACCTCCCAATGCTTAGTGTGCAGGTGTCTCTGAGTGCCAGGTACCTGCTTACTCAGTAGCCAGCCTGTGTTACCCGAGGTTTCACCCTAGCATGCCTACTACCCAATGCTTAGTGGGTAGGAGTCTCTCGATTTCAGCTGTAATTATAGTCAGTCTCTGATACCTCAGCTGGCCGTACCACCCACCCAATGCCTACAGAGTAGGCATCTCTGAAGGCCATGTTTCGGCGATGTCCGCTCTAAGTACAGACTATTAGTCTTTGATACCTGGCATAGCCTTGCCTACCACCAAGTGCCTAGAGTCTAGGTATCTCTGAGGACCGTGCTCCCGCAATGTCAGACTCTAACACCCAAGCTGGCGATGCCTACCACCCAAAACTGAGGGCCATGTTCCTGCAATGTCCACTCGAAGTAGACACCGCCAGTCACTGAACCTCGGGCTGGTCGAGTCAGCCCACTAAAGCCCATCACATCAGAAGGACGTGACACAGGCCATCTCATCCCCCAGATCCTCCTCGTCACGGCAACGCAGCGACTCTTCATCACTGTAGATCTGGCATGGGGCCGAGGGCTCACTGAAGGGTCCGCTGCTGGTGCTCCCCTTCCGTTTCTGACTCAGCAGGTCACTGGCAGCGCTCTCCATCTCATCAATGGTCATGTGACATGCATCCGCAATCTCCCGCTTTGCAAAAGCGACAAACTTGGGATCCTTGGCGTAGAGACCCAGTCCTTCGGATATCAGAACCTACAAGAAGAAAGAATGTTAGAAACATAGTCCAGGAAAGGTCACAAGGACAAGGACATGGGACAGGGCGATAACTACTGTGCAGAGTGAACACTCTCAAGGGACAGGAAGAAAAATAAGTTACTCACCTTCAATCCTAGTTCTCTGCCAGGGGAATCCTCATCAAAGTCATAAGCACTGAATAGTCTCGCCCACAGGCGCGGATCCTGGAGTACTTCGAACATTTATACATATTTTTATAACAAAACTTGTACCGTGGTACCTTACATATATGCCTGAAGAAAGGCTAAAAGTGGCCAGATTGCATTACTTTTTCATTTAAAAAAGAAACCAATTGCATAGAAATGGTGTCAATAATAAAACATTACCACAGAAAATCTTTTACAAACCTTTTGTTTTTTAAATGGAAAGGGAATATGAGACACTGTTAGCCAAAAGGCTGCAATGCAAAGTATAGCAGAGAAAAACTGGCACTGTGCCTTTAAGAACCTCACAGTACCCCTTGCATCCCATCATGCTTCACAGGTGACAGGTCCGGTCATCTTAATAGCAATCAGGAATTCTTAGTGAGTCAGTTGTTGAGAGCTGTAGTAATCCCTGTCCGTGGAGGTGGAAGGGTTGCTTATAACTTTGATGAAGATTCCCCTGGAAGAGAACTAGGATTACAGGTGAGTAACGTTTCTCTCTCTTCCAGGGGATCCTCATCGACAGTCATAAGCACTGAACAGAATAGCAAGCCCATCCCATAATAAGCAGACATTAAATAAAAATAGCCCCAGCAATCACACAAAAAGGTTCCTCAAAGAAGCCTGCCCTACTTGAGTAGCCGCTCTCGGGTCTGAATCTAGACAGTAGTGTCTAGTAAAGGTATGATTGATTGATTGATTGATTGATTGATTGATTGATTGGTGAACAGATCTCCAAGTAGCAGCTCTAAATACTTCTGAAATGGGAACATTTCTAAGAACATCTCAAGTTGCAGCCTTTCCCACTTGTGAAATGTGTACGTCTACCAGGTAGGGGCTTCTTGGGTAATTGGTATGAAAGAAGTACACAGGAAACTATACAGCTAGAAATGGCTTGTTTTGATGATGGAAAGTCTGTCCTTACTGCACCTTAATTAGTAAAAAGACAATCTGATTTTCTTATATCTTTAGTTTTGTATAGATAAAATATCAGAACACTTAAAGAGAGGATGCAGAGATTTCTGAGCTGGAGTCGATGAATTGGGAAAAAAGGTAGGTAATGAAACGGTTTGATTAATATGAAACTCTGAAACTACCTTGGGAAGAAAACTGGGATGAATTCTCATTACAATTCTGTTACCATTAAATGCTGTGTATCGTTCGACAGAACATAATGCCTGAATCTAACTCATTCTGCGAGCTGATGTAATAGCTACTAAGAAAGCCGCTTTCCATGTAAAATGTTGTAAAGAGGCTTTATGAATGGGTTTCAAATGGGGGTCCCATTAATTTGGAGAGGACAAGATTTTCAAAAGAAAGATGTTTGTGATGGAGACTTTCTATAGGCAGTTATAGCAGCAAGACCAACTTCAATAGAAGAAAATTGTAAATCAGACCTTGACAGATGATGTATCAGCACTTCTGCGGGACTCAAGGATGGATTGTGGCTGTTTTGGATGCAACATAAGCAAAACCTCTTACACTTAATGGAATATGATTTTCTCATGAAAGGCCTTTTAACCTCTTGTAAAATATCCGTGCAGTATTGATGGCCATATGTGAGGAGCTCAGGGGCCTCGCTGTCAAGTTCAGTGATGGATTGTTGGGGTGCAGTTTCTGTCCCCCTAACTCGTACAGGAGATCCTGCCTGCATGGCAATCTCTGGAGTGCTTTTTCTGACAGGTGAAGAAGATCCATGAACCACCACTGACGAGGCCATTCCAGTGCTATCACTATCATTCTGGTGTTGGACTTAATTTGATCAGAATGCTTAGTATGAGAGGGATTGGGGGAAACGCATAATGAAATTTCCCTAACCAGTCTATCAAAAGGGCTTCTCCTTTCGACCCTGATTGTAAGAATATGGATGCGTAGTCTTGGTATTTTTTGTTGTTTACATCTGCAAACAAATCTATCTGCGGAGATAGCTCCAGTCTTGAAAAATGTCTTGCAAGACCGCTTTGTTTAGAACTCAGTCGTGATTTTCCTGAAATACCCAGCTGAGTGAATCTGCCTGTACGTTCTGAACCCCTGGAAGATGAACAGCTGTTATGGTTACGTTTCTGGCTTTTAAACATTTCCATATGGCTTGAGCTTCTAGAGATAGGGGTCGATAGTGAATTCCCCCTTGCTTGTTCAAGTGATACGTTGTTGTTGTATTGTCGGTCGGAACAAGAACATAATTTGATGTTATTGATGAAAGGAAAGACTTAAGGGCCAGGTAAACAGCTCTTCCTTCTAGAAGACTGATATAATACGGATGCGATCTGCCTCGCCGTTCGATGACGAGTAGCTAAGAGGTTGTGATACTTCATACTGATTAATAATAACCTCTTCAATGAAGGATACACCTTTGCGGAATGGGTATCCAGTATGGATCCAAGGTATTGTATCTTTTGAACTGGGTAGGTTGTAGACTTTCTATGATCTACCTGAAGACCTGGGTTGATTAGTGTTTTGAGGCAAGACTGGAATTGTTTCTTTGTCTCCGCTGCTGAAATGGCTTATATTACCCAGCCATCAAGGTAGAGTTAGACCAAGGTTTTTTTGTTTCCTGAAATGGGCTGCGATGATGGCCATACATTCTGCAAATGCTCGAGGAGCTGATTTTAGTCAGAAAGGTAATACTTTGTATTGGTAATGTTGAGAGCCTACTATGAACTGAAGAAACGTTCGATGTTTGCTGTTATTGGAGTGTTAAAGTAGGCACCTTGGGGGTTTACTGAACACATCAAGACTCCTTGGTGTAGCTGAGAGTAGGTCTGGTGTAATGCCAACGTTCTGAATTTTTCTTTCTTTATGTCCTTGTTTAGTTCTCGAAGATCGAGAATGGGTCTGAACTCTTCTTTTGGTCCTTTTTTTCTGCACCAGAAAATATCAAGAACAAATCCTCAGTCCTCTCTGGCGATGAGGAGCCTCCTCCTGCCACCAATCCCAACAAGGCAGAAGCACCTTCATTGTAGATGCTGATGCTCCACACGTCTTTTTTTCAAGAGCATCTACTTCTTCACTTTCCTTGTCTGCTGGTACGGAAGAAGAAGGAAGAAGGAGGAGAAACAGTGTGGGACTTTTTTGCTGACGCTTCAATGACCGCATCTGGAGGAAGGTCTGTTCTAATGAACAGTGGGTCCTGGTCAGGTGGCTTATATTTTGTAAGAAGTCGAGATGGAGGAGACTTCACTGATGCAGACGTAAGGAGTAATTGCATCACAGCTTCTAATAGGCCAGGACCCAGAGGAAGCAGTGACCGTGCTGCTACTCTCGGATGTAACACCTCCCAGATCACTTAGTAGGGGTAGGTATATAAATATTTCATTTTGCTGCCCCTCTTATTAAAACCTTGTTAAAGGTAAGAAGATCATCTATTGGAGCAACTCTTGCTGGAGGTGTGCCTGTCTGAGAGGGTGCATAATCTCTGAATGATGAGCAAGTAGTGGTTGTTCAAGATGGAGATCTTCTTCTGTACCAAGATCTAGACCATCTGCTTGATCTTGTAGACTGTTTGGACGTAGATATGGTTTTTGAAGTTCTCCTAGATTTAACTCTTGATCTGGAGCAGTGATGTCGTGGACTCCTAGATCTTTGTGGAAACCTATTTGGAGAAGTCGTAAGATGCGGGTTTCCTAGGAGCTCTGTAGGACCAGTAGGGGGCACTGACAGTGTACCTGAAAAAAATGAGGCAATGCAGACCTCCTGGGAGATGGAGTACTGGAGGTCTGAATCTTCGGTGTAACCCTCAATGGTGATTAAGCATGAGAATATTCAGAGTGCTATATATGTGGTACAGGTCTATTTTGAAAACTTTGAAGCCAGCGTGGATATATATTCAAAGTCAAATATTGGGATCTGGCCCTTGATTTAGAGTGAGGCCTTGACTCGGTAGCAGGTGGTGAATTTGTTAGCAAAGACTGTGTCTTCTGGTTCGATGTCAAATTTTTTTCTCTCGATGTCGACATGCTTTGACGACGATACGAAATGGAATGTTGATGCTGATGTATACATCGATGGCGAATGTCAAGGATGCTTTGACATCAAGTGGTGTCTTGACGGCATCTTTGACAGTGTACCAGTAGCTATTCTGCCCTCCACGTCATACTTCTCGACATCGACCAGATATGTTATGTTATTTTAATTTGTAAAGTGCACAAATCACTGAGGTAGGGGTATATTGGCGCAGCCCAGCATCCCATACCGAATCTCAGCTAACTGCAAACAGATCAGTTTTAGGAAATATCCTAAATTGGGAATGATCCGTGCAATGACGTAGGTAGAGCGAAGCCTATTCCAGTACAGAGGGGCCAGATAGGAAAAAGACCTGCCTCCTGGACGAGACTTTCTTATTCAAGGAACTATAAGCAGGGCTTTATCACTAGATCTCAATGATCTGTCTGGCCGATAAGGAAACGCTTATCAGACAGATAACTTGGGCCTTTGCCATTTAAATATTTATGTGTCAGACAGCACATTTTAAAAATGATTCTTTTATGAATTGACAACCAATGAAGAGAGTGCAGAAGGGGAGAGAAAGGCGTTCTAGGTGGGAGGTTAGTTATGATACTAAGCTGCAGTGTTCTGGACCACTTGTAGTTTATAAATCGTTGTCTGATTGATGGAAGCCAGTAAGGCATTGCAATAATCTAGACAGCTGATGACTAGAGCCTGAATCAAAGTCTTCTTCGTAGAGTAAGGGAGAAAAGGGAAAGCCCGCCCTAAAGGTTCCTACCATTGTCCCAACCTGCTCTTTCATAGTGAGTGCCTGATCTAGTCGAACCCCCACATTTTTTACCACTAAGTTTGGAGTAGATGCTGTGCCCCATTCCGAGGGCCACAAATCAGGAGTCCAGAGTTTTTGGGCCTTGCCAACAAGTATAATCTCAGTTTTGTTAGCCTTCAGCGGGAGACAATTATCCATCATCATCCAGTTACTTACCTACGGAAACGCTTTTTCTGGTGGATACAGTATCTGCCTGTGGATTCCTCACCTTGTGAATTATCCCAATGTGCAGCATTGCTCAGAAACTTTTCTCCTCAGCTCCCCCACGTCGACAAGGACGTCAGAATGGAGCGGCTCTGCAGGCAACTCCGCGTGACATCATCGGCACCATAACAAAACTTCGTCAGCGTGCTGACACCAGTTCCATCCATTTTTTCAAGGCAAACTGCTGAACCGACAATATTTTCACAAGTATACACAGTATACAAACACCACTAAACCTGGAAATTCTTCATCATAGGCATTTCCCAGTGCCAAGTGTCAGTGCCAGGATGCCCATTGGGTCACAGTGCGCTTTATAAGTAGCGATAACATTAACATTAACATGACTGCAATAATAAATCACATAAGATATACACTGATTATGTTTTGTTATAAGCAGGTATACAAGGGTGGACAACGGGGAGGCCAGTGAGTCAGTGAGGAATCCACAGTCAGATACTGCATCCACTAGAAAAAGCGTTACCGAAGGTAAGTAACTTGTTCTTCTGATGGATACATCTGCCAGTGGATTCCTCACCTTTTGAATTGAATCCCCAAGCAGTCCTGCTCTTGGAGGAGGGTGCCCACCTGCCTATACCAAAAAATCTTGCAGCACAGAATGCATAAAATGGCCGTCCCTCCTCACTTCCGAATCCAAAGAACAATGCTTTGCAAAAGTGTGGAGGGAGGCCCAAGTTGTCGCCTTACAGATGTCTACAACAGGAACACCTCTAGCTAAAGCCGAAGAAGAAGACTTAGCCCTGTTGGAATGAGCTTGAATACCTTCAGGGGACTCCTTCTTGGCCAGGGCGTAGCAGATCTTGATCCACGACAGCGTTCTTTTGTAGACAGCCTTGCCCTTCATCTTACCCTCATATCTTATGAAGAGTTGGTCGTCCAACCTGAAGTCTTTAGTCCTGTCCAGGTAGAAGCTGACCGCCCTCTTAGGGTCCAGGTGATGAAGTCTCTCCCCCTCCTTTGAAGGGCAAGGGGGAGGGTAGAAAGTGGGTAAGGTGCTGGACTGTCCCAAGTAGAAAGGAGTAACCACCTTAGAAAGGAAAGCAGCTCTGGTCCTAAGAACCATTTTATCCACCTGGAATGATGTAAAAGGAGGCTTGGAGGTAAGAGCCTGCAATTCACTAGCGGAAGTGATTGCAACTAAAAATATAGTTTTAAACACTAGAAAACTTAAGGGACAACTATGCAATGGTTCAAAGGGTGAACCCATAAAAAATGTGAGAACCAAGTTAAAATCCCACTGAGGCATGATAAAAGGAGTGGGAGGAAACCTATTAGTGAGACCCTTAATGAATCTCATGACTATAGGAGACTTAAACAAAGAGGGTTGATTTGGTAAACAGAGAAAAGGCGACAAGGCAGACAAGTAGCCCTTAACAGTAGCTAGTGCACAACCCTGTTGCACTAGTGAAAGAGAGAAACTCAGAACATCAGACAAATGGGCCTGCAAAGGATCAATCGATCGCTCTCCACACCATTAAACAAACATAGCCCACCTACAAGAATATACAGGTTTGGTGGAGTGTCTTCTGGCTGATAATATAACGCCCACCACATCCAGTGGGAGAGAAGGAACTCAGGTTGCCCTTTTCAATCTCCAGGCATGAAGGTGTAAACTCTGGAGGTGGGGGTGTAGAACCTGCCACTGCGATTGCAAGAGGAGGTCTGCCCTCAAAAGGGAGACGGAGCGTAGGGTGCAATGAGAGGCAAAGAAGGTCTGTTTACCGTATACTTCGCGGCCAATCCGGGGCGATCAATATGACTTGGGCCCGATCTTGGCGAATATTCCTCAGAACCTGAGAAATCAAGGGTATGGGAGGAAACTTAAGCCCCAATCTAAATGAAATGCGTCACCCAACACTCCCCGCATCGGATACTAGAGACTGCAGCATAACAGGCAGCGTGCATTCTCGTTAGTGGCAAACAGGTCCAACTGAGGAAAACCCCACATCCTGAAAATGTGGAGGACTACCTCTGGATGGAGACGCCACTCGTGATCAGCTGAGTACTGCCGACTGAGACTGTACGCACGCACACCCATTCAGCTCTCCGGTCATCGGATTTGCAATTACGCAAATCCAATAGTCCTGAGCCCAGGACCAGAGTCACAGAGCCTCTCTGCAGAGAAGATGCAATCCTACTCCTCCCTGTTTGTTGATATACCACATCGCGGTAGTGTTGTCTGTTAGGACTTGAACCATCTGACCGCGAAGGGAAGGAAGGAAGGCCTTGAGAGCCAAAAGTATCACCCGCAAATTCAGAAGATTGATGTGAAACAAGCTTTCCTCAAGAGACTAAAGACCTTTGACCTCCAGATCCCCCAGATGTGCCCCCCACCCTGGAGTGGAGGCATCCGTATTCACTGTGGCCACCGGTTTCCCTGGAGATAGGGTGCACAAAGCACTCCACCATAGCAGATCCGCTGCAGTGTCTCTGGAGATCCTGACCACCTGGGTGAGATCTCCACATTGTGATTAAACCACTGCCTGCGGAGGCACCACTGGAGGGCCCTCATGTGCCAGCGAGGATGACTGACCAACAGTATGCAGGAAGCGAACAGACCGAGCAGGCGCAAGACCTTCAGGACTGGAACAACCGCTCCATTCTGAAAAAGTGGAATCATAGCCTGGTTGTCTAGAATATTCTGTAGAGGCGGGAAGGCACAAGTTACCATAGTGTCCAGTAAGACCCCTATGAACAGGTTGCACTGACAGAGCACCAGGTGAAATTTGGGTACACTTATTGAAAAACCCAACTCGAACAACAGTTGTGTTGCTACCTGCAATTGATGCAGCACCATCTCTGGCTACTTTGCTTTGAGCAGCCAATCGTCCAGATAGGGAAAAATAGGAATCCACAACCTTCTGAGATGTCCTGCCACCACTGCCATCACCTTTGTAAAAACCTGAGGTGCAGAAGTAAGGCCAAATGGAAGGATCACAAACTGGTACCATTGAGACCCCACCATAAACGGATATACTTCCGATGCGACTTCAGGATGGGAATGCGAAAATACGCATCCTGTAAATCGATCAACACCATCCAGTCTTCCTTCTCTAGCGTAAGAAGAACCTGAGCTAGGGTCAACATTATGAATTTCTCTTGTTTGAGGTAAAAATTCTAACCCCTGAGGTCGAGGATCGTCCGCAAACGACCATCCTTTCTGGGTATGAGGAAGTACAGGGAGTAGCACCCCTTACCCCTTTCCTGCTCCCGAACCACCTTGATTGAACCCTTTTGCAGCAATGACAGGACCTCCCGCTGGAGAAGCAGAAGATGTTTTTCTTAGCAAAAGCCCTGACAGGGAGGAAAAGGAGGAGGAACTCCCGAAAGGGTACGGCATACCCATTCTTTACGATGTTCAAGACCCAGAGATCTGTAAATAATAGGACATCCATCCTCCCATGGGACAAGCATGCTATAGGACAGTGGGGCTAGAGCTGCTTCCCTGCCACACCAGCCGGTGGGGCACAAGAGGAGGAGGAGAATTGCTGTCTTGCAGCACCCTGCAGACGACCTCTGCCCTTTCCCCTGTAGGACCTGTACAAGGGATTTCCCTGCTGCTGCTGTGGCTGTTGCCTGGCACCAAAGGACAAGTTTCTTCCAAAACCACAAAACTTGCGGAACTGCCCAAAGCTCCTCTGTTGGGATTGAAGCCCCACAGACCTCTCTATGGCTTTACTATCCTTAAAGCACTGAAGCGCCGAGTCTGCCTTATCCCCAAATAGGCAAGATCTATCGAAGGGCAAATCCAGCAATGTAGCCTGGACATCAGGCGAGAATCCTGAACCACGCAACCTTGGCTGCCACAGACGATCACACCGCCTTGGCTACTGAGTTGGCCGTGTCCAGACCAGATTGGATCACTTGACGGTGAGCAGCTTGGGCATTCTACAACATGTCTGAGAAATGCCCTTGTACCTCCTCGGGCAACTCTGGGACAACCTTCCTGGCTGAGTCCTGTGGGCAGTGAATATTATAGTGTCCAATATCAAAATAATTCTTCATGAAAGGGTTTCAATGCTTTTGTATTTGACTCGTGAGGGACATCTAGTAACGACTATTTGAACTGCAGCTCTTTGTAGAATTATTTTGATATTTGACAGTATAATATTCACTGCCCACTGCTAATCTCGTCCCATAATGCTTTGCAGGGCCTTTGGTTGGGATTGTATTTTTGCCCATAACTGTGCTTGGGGTGGTCCTAGGAGGAAGGGACCACCACTGAATCGTTCACCAGCATGATATGCTCTTTGTGTTCAAGGCATTTGCTTGGTCCTCCCCCTAGGTTAGGGGGGACCCCAAAATCATCACCTCTCTCATTACCTAATTTTTTCACTGTCAAAGTTCACTTTTGTGAATTGGTTCTATGCTTTTTAGCATGTAAAATTGCTGAATCAAAGCATTTGTGGGTGTTGTTGATTATGCTGCTACACTGTGTGTTTTAGCAGTTTTGGCACTGTGCTACGTGCATTTTGCGTAGTGTGTAGTAGTGCAAACTATGCATGCTTCGTGAGCGTAACGTAGTACTACACCCAGGGTTAGCTTTGATTCCCTATCAGCAGCTGTAGATGGGAAAGAACCTGCAGACAGCCTTAAAGAGCATGAAGCCTGTACCACCAAGCTTTCCGGTGGAGGATGGGTGAACAGAAAAGCAGGATCCACCAGAGCCCCCTTGTACCTCTTTGCCACTGTTCTGGAAACTGATGGGTTGGACATTGACTTCTGCCAGACATCCATGGGCTCTGTCAACTCTTCATTGAAGGGAAGCAGAGGTTCTGAAACAGAGGAAGGGGAATAAAGTACCTCCGTAAGAATATTAGATCTTAACTCCGCTGTAGGAAGAGGCTACTCCAAGAGGTCTGCAATCTTTCTGATCACAGCATGATATGTGGTCACCTCCTGCATTGGCAGACCCTTTGGAGATGAAAGCTCCCACTCAGGAGAGGTGTCCAGGCCACTAGCCTACTGCAAACTCTCAAAATCCAGGTCAGGATCAACAGTCTCTCCTTCTTCATCACCTCCATGTTCCTCCTGGTACTCTTCCTCCAAAAGCCTTTGAGCCTCTCTCTGTGACCTCATCCCTAGAACCGGCGTCGGTGGTGCCAGACGAGGTGCCGGTGACTTCAGGATCAGTGTTGAAGGGAGGTCCAGGGGAACAGGAGCCGAAGCCGTTAAAGTCATAAACTGAGGGCGCTGGGGATGAATCATCTAGAGGAGCTTGTCCCTCCAAGGACTGCAACAGCGTAAAAAATCTTGGTGTCGGAAGAGGCCAAATCCTTGGAGCCATAGGCATGAATGGCATGAGCGGTGCCTGGGGAAAGTGATGTGTCAAACCTCCCTGGGAATATGTCAACAGACCCATGGGGTCAACAGGCACACGAGTAGGGTCCGTGACTCTGGGAAACAAGCCAAACGTATTTTAAAAAGGTGATAGATCCGATCCTGGAGCCGGGAAAGCAGGATATGCCGGATTCGGTACCACTGGCTCTGGAGATATTCGAGGTGCTATCAAATTTGGTTCCGGTTGTGGCACTGGAGATCCTAGAGCCAGAGGTGGAGTGGTTGACTTCGGCAATGGTGGAGGTGTTGCATCTCTCGAAGCCAGTGGAATCACTGCTCTCAGAGCCGGAGACACTCCCGATGAAGAAGTGGGAGAGATCTCATCCCTGCGATGATGTCTGGGACTCAGGGACACCGACTTCAGAGTCACATCCTTCGAATAGCGATGCGGAGAACCACAGCGCAGCTTCTTCTTGTGCTTCTTAGAAGACCTCAAAGTGTGTGGAGTTGGCGATTTCGAGCAGGTCCATGACCTCCTACAACCTCTCTTCTGCTTTTTGACCTTGGCCATGAATAATTTGGCCTCACTCTCCTTCAGCGCCTTTGGATTCATGTGCTTGCAAAAAATGCATGTCCCGACGTCATGGTCCGATGAGAAACACCATAAACAATGTTCATGGGGGTCAGTGATGGACATCTGGCCCCCACATTCTCTGCATGGCTTGAAACTTGACTTCCTTGGAGTAGTCATCTTCGGCAGCTACAAAGTCGCGACAACAGCAACAAAGAAACTCCCAGAAATGTAAAGCGTGGGAAAGAACGTTATGCGTTGATGGTGCAGAAAAAAGGGAACTGACGACAGTACGCCAACGAGGTCTTCTTATGGTTCCGATGATGTCATGCAGAGTCAAGTCTTTGTGGACGTGGGAAAGCCGAGGAGAAAAGTTACCATGGAATGCTGCACATGGGGGTAATTGAAAGGAGAGGAATCCACATGCAGATGTATCCATCGGAAAGTCACCCGTGAAGCACGATGAGATACAGAGGGTACCGTGAGGTTCTTAAAGGCACAGTGTCAGTTTTTCTCAACTATGCTTTGCAGTGCAGCCTATTGGCTAACAATGGCTCATATTCCCGATTTCTATGCAATTGATTTCTTTTTAAAATGTAATCTGGCCACTTTTAGACTTTCTTTAGGCTGCAGACATATATGTAAGGTTCTATGGTAGAAAGTTTGTTATACATATATGTATACATTTTAAAAGTGCTCCAGGATCCCCGCGTGTGGGCGAGACTATTCAGTGCTTATCACTATTGACGAGGATCCCCTGGAAGAGAAGTATATTATCAGTGAGAAGTGAGTGAACAACCTCAATGATGGCAGAGAGTCCCTGGCAGGTCAGAGTGATACAAAATGAGCAAGCAGAAAGATTGTACTGTGACAGTTATATAGTGATTACTAACAATATGTTTGGGGGGGGAGCGCTGAAACGCCTGCCCATAAAAGCATCACGCTTAAGTCTGGGTGGTGAACCCTGCTCTGCTAGCGGAGTTTGAGGCGTTTTCCACACTCCGCGTTATGCGAAGCTCGCAGAGTTCAGAAAAACTCCCCTTCGCGTTGCTGAGCGGAGTTTTTTTCCTCGCACCCGTTCGTCAACATCAAGTTGGTGAGCGCGAGTGGTTGAAAGGCAGCAGCGCCTGCTTGCGCTGTGCATAGTACAGTTCGCGATGATTGCACTGTGCGGACAAGCACCTGGCACTAAAAATTACAGCGAATAGCATTTAGCTAAAGCACTCTGCTGCCGAGCTCCGCGTAGCGTGACAGTTTTTTTTGCACTTCGTGGAACTCCGAAAACTCCACCCAGGCTTAATCAAGCTACACTGTGTAGTTGAAGGGGTGTTGCCTTTGGTTTGATCCTATGTGGCAAGTGCTTCCGTGTTGTGTGTGATAACCACCGAGGTGGGGTTCTTGTGCTCAGTGCTTAGGGTGTGTTGGCTAAAGTCCGAGACACATGTGCAGTTTATGCTTTATGGCTTGAAGTATGCTCATCAGCTCTGCACGTTCCGGTTATGGATTTTTTGAAGTTTACAGCCCACTATGCTGGTTGCGGGACATGGTCGTCCATTCTGAGATTTTATGGTCCTGAGCAGGCAAGGGTGTGAGGGGGAGATGGTCAGATCTGTCAGGATGGTCTGTGTAACAGTCATCTCTTAAATGAAAGAATGTAGTTTTTCGGCACCTGCCATAGAGGATCACATTGGTGCTTCCAGTGGCCAGCGGTAGGTGGCCGATGTCTTCCGTTGTTCCATGCCATGCCAGTTGCTGATAAGTGGTTATCTGCCATGGATGATAAGGGTTATGGACGACGAACGTCACCTGTACTGTTCTGTTTTACGCCCGTATAGGAGGGCATGTGCTATAAGTCATATATTACACACTCAGTCCCGAATTACAATTGGCATTGGGCTTTTGGGTGTTTAAATGTTAGTCAGAAGAGGAGAAGTGTCCAGGAGCGACTAATCTCTCCTTTGGAAAGTTTTAAAGTTATTGCTCTGTGGGAAAGCAAAACGGTTTAGAGCCTTCATCACGCCAGTCACGACATGTATTTAAAGTGAAGAGTCGCTGAGGTGGGCTGTAAACAGTGGTGATGATCCCCTAAAGCCCTGTAGATGGCTTATAGCCAGTTCAAATAGCCCACTAGAACCCAATAGGTGAGCTGTACCCAGGGGTAATAACGCCCTATAGCCAAGCAGGTGTCCAGTACCCAGAACTGACAGCCTCCTTGAACCCAGCAGGAGGGCTACGCCGAGGGGCTATAGCCACCTGGAGCTCGGTCGGTCAATTTTAACCCGGGTGATAGCCCTCTAGAGCCCAGCAGGAGGGCTGTACCCAGTGGGGGGGTCTGCACCCTGGAGTGATTGCCCCCTAGAGCCTGGTAGTGGACTGTACCCTGGAGTGGTGAAACCTTACCGCCCAGTGGGGGGTCTGCACCCTGGAGTGATTGCCCCCTAGAGCCTGGTAGTGGCATGTACCCAGAGCCTGGTAGGTGGGCTTTATTCAGGGGTAACAGCCACAGAGCCCTGTAGGCAGTCTTGACCTGGGGCCCAGTAGTTGGTTCGCACCTAATGGAAATAGCTCCAAAGCCCAGTAGGTGAGCTCTATCTGGGGGTGAGAGCCTGCCACATTACAGCAGGTGGGCTGTATAAGGCGGTGACTCGGGCGGTGATCCCTTAGAGCCCAGTGGGTGGGATGCGCTCAGGGGTGATAGCCCCCTAGAGCCCAGTATGTGACCTGTACTCACACGTGGTGATCCCCTTTGAGGCAGCAAGTGGTCTGTTGGTCATCGTGAACTCCTTCAAACTAACTCTTACACCATCTTATTTTTGTCCAATCAAGTACTTCAGTTGTGGCCGTGCTATATATACTAAAACATGAGGGGATGTTCTGATTTCATATGAAAAATATACAAACAGCCAGAAGAATTAATTATACAAGGGGGGGGGGGTTCATATGTCTGGAGTCATTGCATGTTACAATGGTTTTTGAAAATACTTTAGTTTAGACAGGCATCTGTTAAATATTTTTGGGGAGGTAAAGGACTGAATGTAATTGTATAATATGAAAAGTTCTAGTCCTGAGGAAGGTGGCGGATATAAACACTACCGAAACAGCGAGTTGACAAAGTTTTGCAAGATCACTTTTTACACAAAACAATCCGATGTTCATTGTTATGCGTTGATGTGCTTGTAACAGGAGATGTATTTCAGAACTTATAAGGATATATAACAATTTATTCATACAGGAAGCCACTTCTGAGAGTTTATTTAATTTATTTTTTATACATATATACATATATACATATATATATATATATATATATATATATATATATATATATATATATATATATATATATATATATAAACACTTTAATAATAAATTACTGTGAATATTTCAAATTAAGTTTGGTCATGTGCGTTTTGTGAACAGTGTATAACCCACATCACTTTTCAGGAGCTCCTCTTGGGTATAACCCTGTAGTGGCTTAGAGGTTTACCATGTCCCCTTAGTAATAGAGAGGTAACTCATATATTATTCTAAGCTGTGGGGCCAAAATATGGAATGTGTTTTCTCAACATACTAAGCAGTCACAGACCTGGGGTGCTTTCACACAGGGGATGAAAACCATTCTCTTCGACATGGTACATGCTCTAGAAGGGACTGCAGGCGCCTTGAAACCCTGTCGTTTAGGCACACTATAGATGCCATGGTTTGGTCTTGGGAGCAGGTTCAACAACCAGCTGCATTTACTGCTCACCTGATACCCTCATGTTTTGAAGTATTGCTTTATCCTTCAATGCTTTGGTTTCTTGCATATTCTAGGTTCTCCCTCATTCTGTCCCCACCACAGTTCCTACACAGTGCAGGTCCTGCCCTCTTCCATGGCTCCCTTACGTCACTGCATGCTGCAGGTAAGGTTCTACCCAATCACGTTGGCTCCCTGCTGCACCCAACGTGCGTTCTTATCCTCTCCCCACCTTGGTTTCCTGCTGGTATCAAGTTGTGCCCCATTCAGCTCCCACTTTGGTTCACTACTGGTTCTAGGAAGAGCCCATGCTGAGAATCATAAAGGACTTACAGCTTCCACCAGACTGTCGGCACTGCCCCGCTTCTCACTGAGGCTGTGCTTCATGTGCCCGGGTACCCGGAGCTGGGTGTATGCCCGGTACGGCCCCTCTGACTCCTCATCCAGGTACCAGCTGGCCCTGTTGTGGGGAGGAAGGTTACTGCCGCCATCATCCTTCTTCTCCCAGGAATCGTCCTCTTCCACCAGTATGAGGGGAGCATAGAGAAGACGGCCTCGCTTCGGGGGTGTTGCCCAAGAGTATGAGGAGGAGCCCTGCGAGGGCCCACTGGCTCTCCAAGAACCAGAGCTGCCATAGACCTGAAGAAGGAACAGAGGCAGAAACATGTCATTGGGCACTAGGATCTAGAACTGAGCGGAGAATCATGGGTGTAATGGAGAAGGCAGGAGAGAGATGATTAGGAGAGTGGAGGTGGAATCAGCGGAGAACTGTAAGGAAGAGGATGGAGACTAGAGAAGGTTGAGACAGGATGTTGAGGGACAGAGACCAGAGAAGACGGGAGTAGAGAAAGTGACAGCACAGAATGGGTGCGGAGAGGAAGTTACAGAACATAAAGGGCACAGTGAGAGAGAAGGTGAAAGGACAGCGACTGTGTGAAGAGGAAATAAAACCCCAGAGAGGGTGGAGAGGCACAGGAAAAAGTTGTAGGTCAGATAAGAAAGACAGTAAAGGGAGAGGGGGAAGGTGAAGAGCATTGTGTCCAAGTCTAAAACTGATATACTTAAGTAAACAGAGTGTTGAGTGCAAAGTAGTAATACCCAACGGCAAATAGCCTGTATTTAAGTACTGAGTGTTTGCACCCAAGTAAAAAGACAGACACATGAGACAGTAACATGACTTGAAATAAAGATTCCTTTTTGTTACCTGAATATACAGCAGCTGTAAATATGGTTCTTCAGGCACACAGAAATAAAGTTGAGTTTGTGGTTTCAAAAGTTGATTTATTTCTTTTGTGGCGCCCTTTGCCAACATGTGTTTTGTCTCAAGCTGATGAAGTTTCAGCAGACTTCAGCAGGGCTTAGCATTTAGTATTCTAAGATAATGACTCCATAGACTACTTTGGAGATCATGGCCAGCAACAGTAAATAATCTTGTGCCGTCCCACTTCCATATACGGGGCTTAGTAATTGACACAGTAAGTGATGTATCTGCTGCGTCTTCTCGTTAGGAGAACCGTTCTCCTCCTTCCTGGTTAAGCCGTTCAGTGTGCCGGCCGGATAGAGCGTATTGGCATTATGGAGCAAGGGTCTCCATTGGAAATCAGAGTCCTCTACTCCAAACCTCTCTCGGATGAGCTCCAAAATCCAGCAGTGATGTGCCTGTCACCATTGCAAGTTCTGGGTGGGGCAGGGTAGGGATAAGGGTCAGCTACTGGTACAGCCACCACTGCAGATCTTTTGCAGTCTCTAATCCCTGGATGGAATCTCACAGGTTCACTTGGTGCTGGGTCCACTGAGACTTCAGATCCAACTGCAGAGCATGCATGTGCCCGCTGGCACGATAGATGAGCAGGATGCAGGAGGCTAACAGACTTAGAAATCTCAAACCCAGCCTCACTGAGACGCAGCACCGAGGATGAAACATCATGATTCCAGCCCGAATGTCCTGGACTATCTGATCCAGAGGAAAGGCCAAATAATACATCATATGCAGGATGGCCGCGGGATTGCAAAGCCTCAATAGATTAATGCAGAGTGTAGTCACCAGAATGTAACACTTCCGTACCTCGATGAAAGTGTCATTACTGTAGTGTAAATCATCTTTACTTAATAGACAGTGTGTACACCATCCTGCACCAGAGCCAAAAAGTGTCTTTACCAGAGTCTATAATATGAGTGTAAAGTTGTCATACCTACATGTAAAGTGTGTCTACCATAGTGTAAACCAGTGGTACATAAATGTAAATTGGCTGTACCTCAGCGTAAAGCAGTGGTATATACATTTTACTGAATGCACCACAGTGTAAAGCAGTGGCATACAAATATAAACTGGCTACACTGAAGTACAAATCAGCGGTTTTTAAAAATGAAACTGTCTGCATCTCAGTGTAAAGCAGTAATATATAAACATAAACTGGTTACACTGCAGTGTAAAGCAGTGGTATAGAAATATAAACTGGCTGCACTACAGTGTAAAGGAGTGGCATATAAATGTAAACTTGTTGCACATCAGTGTAAAGTACGGGAATATAAACTGGATGTACATCAATGTAAAGCGGTGGTATATAAATGTAAACATGATGCACATCAGTGTAGGAGCAGTGGTATATAAATATAAACTGACTGTACATCAGTGTGAAGCAGTGCTACATAAATATAAACTGGCTGCATCGCAGTGTAAAGCAGTGGTATATAAACTTAAACTGGCTACACTGCAGTGTAAATGAGTGGCATATAAATGTAATCTTGCTGCAAATCAGTGTGAAGCAATGGTATATAAATATACAATGGCTGCACGTCAGTGTAAAGCAGTGGTATATAAATATGAACTGTCTGCATCTCAGTTTAAAGCAGTGGTATTTAAATATAAACTAGCTGCACCGCAGTGTAAAGAAGTGGTAAATAATTATAAACTGGTTGTACCGCAGTGTAAATCAGTGGAAAATAAATATGACAGGCTTCACATCAGTGTAAAGCAATGCTGCATAAATATAAACTGGCTGCACCGCAGTGTAAAGCAGTGGTATATAAATATAAACTGTCTGCCTCTCAGTGTAAAGCAGTGGTATATAAATATAAACTGGTTGCACCGCAGAAAAAGCAGTGCTATATAAATATAAACTGGCTGCACCGCAGTGTAAAACAGGGGTATATAAATATAAACTGGCTGCACCGCAGTGTAAAGCAGGGGTATATAAATATAAACTGTCTACAAATCAGTGTAAAGCAATGGTATATAATTGTAAACTGGCTGCACCGCAGTGTAAAGCAGTGGTATTTAAACATAAACTGGCTGCACCGCAGTGTAAAGCAGTGGTATTTAAATATAAACTGGCTGTAACGCAGTGAAAAGCAGTGGTATTTAAATATAAACTGGCTGCACCGCAGTGTAAAGCAGTGGTATATAAAAATAAACTGGCTGCATCTCAGTGTAAAGCAGTGGCATTTAAAAATAAACTGGCTGTACCGCAGTGTAAAGCAGTAGCATATAAATATAAACTGGCTACATCTCAGTGTAAAGCAGTGGTATATAAATATAAACTGGCTGCACCGCAGTGTAAAGCAGGGGTATATAAATATAAACTGTCTACAAATCAGTGTAAAGCAATGGTATATAATTGTAAACTGGCTGCACCGCAGTGTAAAGCAGTGGTATTTAAACATAAACTGGCTGCACCGCAGTGTAAAGCAGTGGTATATAAATATAAACTGGCTGCATCTCAGTGTAAAGCAGTGGTATATAAATATAAACTGGCTGCATCTCAGTGTAAAGCAGTAATATATAAATATGAACTGGCTGCTCCGCAGTGTAAAGCAGTGGTATATAAATATGAACTGTCTGCATCTCAGTGTAAAGCAGTGGTATATAAATATAAACTGGCTGCATCTCAGTGTAAAGCAGTGGTATATAAATATAAACTGGCTGCATCTCAGTGTAAAGCAGTGATATATAAATATAAACTGGCTGCATCGCAGTGTAAAGCAGTGGTATATAAACTTAAACTGGCTACACTGCAGTGTAAAGGAGTGGCATATAAATGTAAACTTGCTGCAAATCAGTGTGAAGCAATGGTATATAAATATACAATGGCTGCACGTCAGTGTAAAGCAGTGGTATATAAATATGAACTGTCTGCATCTCAGTGTAAAGCAGTGGTATTTAAATATAAACTAGCTGCACCGCAGTGTAAAGAAGTGGTAAATAATTATAAACTGGTTGTACCGCAGTGTAAATCAGTGGAAAATAAATATGACAGGCTTCACATCAGTGTAAAGCAATGCTGCATAAATATAAACTGGCTGCACCGCAGTGTAAAGCAGTGGTATATAAATATAAACTGGTTGCACCGCAGAAAAAGCAGTGCTATATAAATATAAACTGGCTGCACCGCAGTGTAAAACAGGGGTATATAAATATAAACTGGCTGCACCGCAGTGTAAAGCAGGGGTATATAAATATAAACTGTCTACAAATCAGTGTAAAGCAATGGTATATAATTGTAAACTGGCTGCACCGCAGTGTAAAGCAGTGGTATTTAAACATAAACTGGCTGCACCGCAGTGTAAAGCAGTGGTATTTAAATATAAACTGGCTGCACCGCAGTGTAAAGCAGTGGTATATAAATATAAACTGGCTGCACCGCAGTGTAAAGCAGTGGTATTTAAACATAAACTGGCTGCACCGCAGTGTAAAGCAGTGGTATTTAAATATAAACTGGCTGTAACGCAGTGAAAAGCAGTGGTATTTAAATATAAACTGGCTGCACCGCAGTGTAAAGCAGTGGTATATAAATATAAACTGGCTGCATCTCAGTGTAAAGCAGTGGCATTTAAAAATAAACTGGCTGTACCGCAGTGTAAAGCAGTGGCATATAAATATAAACTGGCTACATCTCAGTGTAAAGCAGTGGTATATAAATATAAACTGGCTGCACCGCAGTGTAAAGCAGTGGTATATAAATATGAACTGTCTGCATCTCAGTGTAAAGCAGTGGTATATAAATATAAACTGGCTGCATCTCAGTGTAAAGCAGTGGTATATAAATATAAACTGGCTGCATCGCAGTGTAAAGCAGTGGAATATAAATACAAACTGGCTGCATCTCAGTGTAAAGCAGTGGTATATAAATGTAACTGGCCGCACCGCAGTGTAAAGCAGCGGTATATAAATATAAACTGGCTGCACCGCAGTGTAAAGCAGTGGTATATAAATATAAACTGTCTGCATCTCAGTGTAAGGCAGTGGTATATAAATATGAACTGGCTGCTCCGCAGTGTAAAGCAGGTGTATCTAAATGTAACTGGCTGCACCGCAGTGTAAAGCAGTGGTATATAAATATGAACTGGCTGCATCGCAGTGTAAAGCAGTGGTATATAAATATAAACTGGCTGCACCGCAGTGTAAAGCAGTGGTATATAAATATGAACTGGCTGCATCGCAGTGTAAAGCAGAGGTATATAAATTTAACTGGCTGCACCGCAGTGTAAAGCAGTGGTATATACATTTAACTGGCTGCACCGCAGTGTAAAGCAGTGGTATTTAAATTTAACTGGCTGCACTGCAGTGTAAAGCAGTGGTATATAAATATAAACTGGCTGCACCGCAGTGTAATGCAGTGTTATATAAATTTAACTGACTGCACTGCAGTGTAAAGCAGTGGTATATAAATATAAACTGGCTGCACCGCAGTGTAAAGCAGTGGTATATAAGGAATATGCTACTTACCAGTATGCATCTGTTCTTGGCATGTAGAGCTTTATGTTTGAGGCATATGAGCTGCAGATCTACACACTTTTGCATAGATCGCCATCTGGTGTTGGGCCCGGATGTTTGCAGTTTGTTTTTCCTCTTGGAAAGTCTTTGGAAGTCACGAGGTCGGTGACTCCTCCTTTGGATCGTATTGCGCATGGGCTTCGGCTCCATCCTCAGATTGTTTTTCGCCAACAGGGAAAGATGGAGCGTAGTAATAACAGTGAAGAAACCCATGTGTCTTGTATCTAAATAAGATAGACTGGAACGGATACAGGTAGCCGGGGAGGCGGGTGGGCATGTGTAGAGCTGCAGCTCTACATGCCAAGAACAGATGCATACTGGTAAGTAGCATATTCCGTTCGAGGCATATGAGCTGCAGATTACACACTTTTGCGTAGACTATATAGCAGTTCCCAACCCTAGCGGCGACCACCGGCATCTGTTGCAGTGGTTTGAAATAGTGTTTTTAGTACAGCCTGGCCCACACTAGCTTGTTGCTTGGTTTGCACATCTATACAGTAATGTTTAGTGAAAGTGTGCGGTGTTGACCATGTAGATGCTTTGCAGATATCATCTAATGGGATGTTCCCTAGAAAAGCCATAGAAGCCCCTATCTTTCGTATAGAGTGGGCTTTAGGGGGAACAGATAGCGTGCGTTTTGCCTTGTGGTAGCAAATCTGTATACACTTTACAATCCACCTAGCTATCCCTGATTTAGAGATGGGGTTGCCTTTATGTGGTGGAGAGAAGGAGACAAACAGATGTTTTGTCTTTCTGAAAGGTTGTGTTCTCTGGATATAGTAAAGCAAGGCCCTTTTAACATCCAGTGTGTGTAGAGCCCTTTCTGCAACAGTTTGAGGTTGCGAGAATAAAACCGGTAATTCTACCGATTGGTTTAGAAGAAAGGGGGAAATGACTTTGGGTAGGAATTTTGGGTTAGTACGGAGGACAACCTTGTTCGGGTGCATTTGGAGAAAAGGTTCTTGTACAGTAAGTGCTTGTATCTCACTGACCCTCCTAAGGGAAGTGATGGCTACAAGGAAAGCTGTTTTCCATGTGAGAAATTGCAGTTCACATTTATGCAAAGGTTCGAAAGGCGGTCCCATTAGCCTTGTGAGAACTATATTTAAGTTCCACACAGGTGAGGGTGGTACTCTGGGGGGAATTATTCGTTTGAGGCCTTCCATGAAGGCTTTAATGGTAGGCACTCTGAAAAGTGATAGGTGCTGTCTGTTTTGTAGGTAAGCGGCAATTGCTGCGAGGTGTAGCATGTATATAGGATGTATATGCTAGGTTACACCTTTGTAGATGGAGTAAGTAGCATATGATGTGCTGTATAGATACGTCTAGAGGGTTGATTGTGTTGTTATGGCAATAAACAACAAATCTTTTCCACTTTGCAGCGTAGCAGGCTCTAGTGGTAGGTCGTCTAGCTTCTCTGATGACGTTCATACAGTCGGGGGGGAAGGTTAAGGTATCCGAATTCTAGGATCTCAGGAGCCAGATTGCAAGGTTGAGCTGAGCTGGGTCCGGGTGTCTGATCTCTCCATGGTTCTGGGTTAGGAGGCATGGTGAGAGGTGTAACTTTTGGTGTGGCACTACCGAGAGTTCCAGCAGCGTGGTGTACCACAGTTGTCTGGCCCATGTTGGAGCTACTAGAATCAGTGTGAGGGAGTGCTGTTGTAGCTTTCGCACCACTAATGGAATTAGTGGGAGAGGTGGAAAGGCGTACGCAAATTTGCCTGACCAGTTCATCCATATCGCATTGCCTTTGGACAATGGGTGTGGGTATCTGGCGGCGAAGCTTGGGCATTTTTTGTTTTCGTGGGTGGCGAATAGGTCTATTTGTGGATGCCCCCACATCTGAAAGAACCGGTGAAGAACCTGTGGGTGAAGTTCCCACTCGTGGATCTGCTGCGTCTGTCTGCTGAGCAGATCTGCCATGGTGTTTTGGACTCCTGGGACATGCTGGGCTAGGAGAAAGATTTTGTGTGGAATTGCCCATCTCCATATGCTCTGTGCTAGGAGAGAGCTGTGGAGAGTGTGTGCCGCCTTGTTTTTGAATGTAGTACTTGGCCATCATGTCGTATGTGCGAATAAGGACGGCCTTGCCTAAAATCTGTGTCTGAAAGGATTTTAGGGCAAGAAAGATTGCCAGTAACTCCAGATGGTTGATGTGGAGTAACTTTTGTTGCGGCGTCCATGTGCCCTGCACTGTGAGGTGTAATAGATGAGCTCCCCAGCCGGAGAGCGATGCGTCCGTTGATAGGATTATTTGTGGAACCGGGTCCAGGAACGGTCAACCTCTGGAAAGATTTGTGGTGTTCCACCACTACAGAAAGCGATGGGTGCGACCGTCTACCAACACCAGATCTGTCAGTTGCCCCTGGGCCTGGTTCCATTGGCGCGCTAAGCACTTTTGGAGTGGACGCATCTGGAGTCTTGCATGAGGCACTATGAAAATGCAAGAGGCCATCATCCCTATTAGTTGCATAAACACTCTTGCAGGGAGAGAGTGTTGTGGTATGAATCTTTGACGCAAAGCCTGAATGCTTGCAATCCTGGCAGGATTGGGGTAGGCTATGGCTTTTGAGGTGTCTATGGTGGCACCGAGGTATTGCTTTGTGTGGCATGTTATTAGCTGGGACTTTTGGTGGTTCACTGTGAAACCTAGCTGGTGAAGTAGTTGGATTGTAGTGGCGGTGTGATGTACACATTGGTTGTAGGACGCGGCTTTTATTAGCCAGTCGTCCAAATATGGGAAGGCGTGAATGTGCTGTCTTCTGAGGTGTGCCGCCACTACCGCTAGGCACTTAGTGAATACCCTTGGTGTTGTTGTGACCCCGAATGGGAGCACCATGAACTGGTAGTGTTGCCCGTCCACTACAAATCTGAGGTACTTTCTGTGAGCATGGTGTACCGGAATGTGAAAGTATGCGTCTTTAAAGTCCAGTGTGGTGAGAAAGTCGTTCTGGGAAAGGAGCGGAAGTACCTGCTGAAGTGTTACCATGTGAAAATGGTCCGAATGTATGTATGTGTTTAGAGGCCGGAGATCTAAGATAGGTCGTAGAGTCTCGTCTCTTTTCGGTATCAGAAAATAAAGGGAGTAGACTCCTAAATTTTGTTGACTGGCGGGGACTTGTTCTATCGCCTGTTTTTGTAGGAGGGAGATTACCTCCTGTTTTAGTAACGTGGAATGTTCTTGTGACATTGGGCGTTGCCTGCGTGGAATGTTTGGGGGGGTAGATGACAATTCTAGGCAGTACCCTGAACGAATAATTTGGGTCACTCATCTGTCTGAGGTGATGGTCTCCCAGACGTGAAGGAAATTTTGTAGCCTGCCCCCGACCGGAGTGGGATGGCCTGGAGGGAGCAGGGGGAAGTCATTGGGTAGGCGGTGTGGCAGAGCGGGCCGTATTTGTTTTGCCTCTGCCTTTATTGTTATTGCCTCTATATCCGCCTCTTTGATAACCCCTTGTGAAGGTGGATTGAGCAGGGGATTTGTAGGACGTTGACGCACTATCTGAGGAGTAGCCTCTGCCCGTGCCCCGAAAGGAAGAGCGGCGAAAGGAGCGCCTAGGAGGGTGTGACTGCAGGGCTCCCATAGATTTCACCGTATCTGTGTCCTTCTTCATCTTCTCGAGGGCCTCATCTACCTTTGGACCGAATAGATGTTCTTGATCAAATGGATGATTTAATATGGAGGCCTGTACCTCAGGTTTAAACCCTGAAACTCTCAGCCAAGCATGGCGACGGAGGATGACGCTAGTGTTAATGGGCCTGGAGGCTGTGTCTGTTGCGTCTAAGGCACAGCGTATAGAGGTGTTAGTTATAGTCTTACCCTCTTGAATTAATTCATTGGCCCTATTTTTGTATTTTTCTGGGAGATGGTGCATGATGGTTTCTAGTTCATCATAATGCGCTCTGTCGTATCTGGCATATAGCGCTTGAGTGTTGGCGATACGCCATATATTGGCTGCCTGTGACGCAGTGCGCTTTCCTGATGCGTCCAGTAGCTTTGACTCTTTGTCAGGTGGTGGTGCTTCGCCTGACGCCTGGGAGTTTGACCTTTTCCGTGCAGTGGAGACCACTAGGGAATCCAGTGGCGCTGGCCCTTTGATATAGGCAGGATCTGTGGGGGCAGCTTTATACTTTTTTTCTATGCGTGGGTTAATGACCCTAGCCCTGACTGGGTCTTTAAAAACCTCTGGCGCATGTTTTATTACCCCCTTGAGCATAGGTAGTATAGCAGTAGACCTATGTGCTGTATCAAAGGTATCTAGGAGGAAATCCTCCTCTACCGGGTCAGTGTGTAGCTCTACCCCATGATAATGTGCCGCCCTCTGAAGTAGGTGGTGAAAACCTAATGAGTCCTCTGGTGGAGATGGCCTGGATGGATAAAGGTCATCTTGTGGGACATCTGGAATGTCTGGATTATTATAATTGTTCCATGGGTCTGGGGAACCTGTAGGGGTGGGGTCTTGTGGCACATCCCCTGGATCGTAGTATGGGTCCCCCTGATCATCATGGTCTGGAGACGGGGTCGGAGAGCGATGAGGCAGGGGTGGAGAAGGCGGAGGGGGCGGAGGTGGAGAGGGTGGAGGAGGTCGAGGAGGTGGGGAAGGCACTCTGAAAGGGGAGTAACAGTCTTTCCTCTTTGGAGGTGGTGGCGGAGCCGGTTTGACCAAATGTCTCTTTTTAGAAAAAAGTGCCAAATGTCCAGTTTTTGGATCCTTGGTATGTGTCTTTTGCAAGGGATCCGGTGTAAACAGTTCCTGAGACAAAGTTTGTTCCGTCGGCGCCGAAGGTTTCGGGGCCGATTACTTTTTAGGCTTGTCCGTGCCATGCTTTTTTGGAACCTCCGTTTTTTTGGTTGGCACCGAGGTAGGCTTCTGCGCGGGAGTGTCGGTGATGAGGGCCTTATGGTGTTTGGTCGGTACCGAAAGGCTGGGTTTCGACACCGAGGGCTTTGGTGCGGAGCTTGGTGTTGAGGTGGAGGCCGGTCTCTTTTTCAGTGCCGAAGTGTGTTTATCGGCACTGCTGGCAGGCTGGCTCGAGCCGCCGGAAGGCTTATAAGGCTTCTTCACCGGGCCCGAAGGTGGGGTGTTCGAAGCAGTGTCTTTGGTCTTGCCTAGGCCCGGAGGCGAAGGCGTGACCGAATCCTTTTTAGGTGTAGGCGCGGGTGTGGGAGGGGGTATAATACTCACGACCCTCTGCGCCGGGGTGATGTCCTTCACATCCGAGTCGTCGGCTTCGGAAGCACTGACGAGGTCCTCTTCGGTGTGCTGCTGTCCCGGAGCTTCAACTGGAACGGAGGTCGAGGAGTGCGCCATGTTTCGTCTGGCCCTTCGATCTCGAATAGTCTCTTTTGATCTGAAAGACTTGCAGGCGGGACAGTTTCAAGCCCCGTGTTCAGGGGAGAGGCAGAGATTGCACACCTCATGAAGATCGGTGTGGGGGAATTTGGACCCACATCGAGGGCAGTTCTTGAATGGAGTTCTTTCCATCAGCCGGGACCGAAGCTTGGATAGGCCCGAAGGCCGCCGTCGATGACTGGAATCGAAGATGTGTCGAAGAGAAGGTGATTGAGGAGATCAGGATCTGAACAATACCACGATGAGCGAGGATTCTGATTCGATCGTCGAACTGGAAATGTTCGGAACCGGAGCGCGAAGTATTACATCCGATCCGATGGCGGAAAAAAACAATCTGAGGATGGAGCCGAAGCCCATGCGCAATACGAACCAAGGGAGGAGTCAACGACCTCGTGACTTCCAAAGACTTTCCAAGAGGAAAAACAAACTGCAAACACCCGGGCCCAACACCAGATGGCGATCTATGCAAAAGTGTGTAATCTGCAGCTCATATGCCTCGAACATATAAACTTTCTGCACCGCAGTGTAAAGCAGTGGTATTTAAATATAAACTGGCTGCATCGCAGTGTAAAGCAGTGGTATATAAATGTAACTGTCTGCACCGCAGTGTAAAGCAGTGGTATATAAATATAAACTGGCTGCACCGCAGTATAAAGCAGAGGTATATACATTTAACTGCCTGCATCTCAGTGTAAGGCAGTGGTATATAAATATGAACTGGCTGCACCGCAGTGTAAAGCAGTGGTATATAAATATAAACTGTCTGCATCTCAGTGTAAGGCAGTGGTATATAAATATGAACTGGCTGCTCCGCAGTGTAAAGCAGGTGTATCTAAATGTAACTGGCTGCAGCGCAGTGTAAAGCAGTGGTATATAAATATAAACTGGCTGCACCGCAGTGTAAAGCAGTGGTATATAAATATGAACTGGCTGCATCGCAGTGTAAAGCAGTGGTATATAAATTTAACTGGCTGCACCGCAGTGTAAACCAGTGGTATATACATTTAACTGGCTGCACCACAGTGTAAAGCAGTGGTATTTAAATTTAACTGGCTGCACTGCAGTGTAAAGCAGTGGTATATAAATATAAACTGGCTGCACCGCAGTGTAATGCAGTGGTATATAAATATAAACTGGCTGCACCGCAGTGTAAAGCAGTGGTATATACATTTGACTGGCTGCATCGCAGTGTAAAGCAGTGGTATATAAATATAAACTGGCTGCACCGCAGTGTAAAGCAGTGGTATATAAATATGAACTGGCTGCATCGCACTGTAAAGCAGTGGTATATAAATTTAACTGGCTGCACCGCAGTGTAAAGCAGTGGTATATACATTTAACTGGCTGCACCGTAGTGTAAAGCAGTGGTATTTAAATTTAACTGGCTGCACTGCAGTGTAAAGCAGTGGTATATAAATATAAACTGGCTGCACCGCAGTGTAAAGCAGTGGTATATAAATATAAACTGGCTGCACCGCAGTGTAAAGCAGTGGTATATACATTTGACTGGCTGCATCGCAGTGTAAAGCAGTGGTATATAAATATAAACTGTCTGCACCGCAGTGTAAAGCAGTGGTATATAAATGCAACTGGCTACACCGCAGTGTAAAGCAGTGGTATATAAATATGAACTGTCTACATCTCAGTGTAAAACAGTGGTATATAAATATAAACTTGCTGCATCTCAGTGTAAAGCAGGGTTTTATAAATATAAACTGGCTGCACCGCAGTGTAAAGCAGTGGTATATAAATATAAACGGTCTGCACCGCAGTGTAAAGCAGTGGTATATAAATATAAACTGGCTGCTTCTCAGTGTAAAGCAGTGGCATTTAAAAATAAACTGGCTGTATCGCAGTGTAAAGCAGTGGTATATAAAAATAAACTGGCTGTATCGCAGTGTAAAGCAGAGGTATATAAAAATAAACTGGCTGCATCGCAGTGTAAAGCAGTGGTATATAAATATAAACTGGCTGCATCGCAGTGTAAAGCAGGGGTATATAAATATAAACTGGTTGCATCGCAGTGTAAAGCAGTGATATATAACTATAAACTGGCTGCATCGCAGTGTAAAGCAGTGGTATATAAATTTAACTGGCTGCACAGCAGTGTAAAGCAGTGTTATATACATTTAACTGGCTGCACTGCAGTGTAAAGCAGTGGTATATAAATGTAACTGGCTGCACAGCAGTGTAATCCAGTGTTATATAAATATAAACTGGCTGCACCGCCGTGTAAAGCAGTGCTATATAAATTTAAATGGCTGCACCGCAGTGTAAAGCAGTGTTATATAAATAAAAACTGACTGCACCGCAGTATAAAGCACTGGTATATAAATTTAACTGGCTGCACCACAGTGTAAAGCAGTGGTATATACATTTAACTGGCTGCATCGCAGTGTAAAGCAGTTTTATATAAATATAAACTGGCTGCACCGCAGTGTAAAGAAGGGTTTTATAAATATAAACTGGCTGCACCGCAGTGTAAAGCAGTGGTATATAAATATATACTGGCTGCACCGCAGTGTAAAGCAGTGGTATATAAATATGAACTGTCTACATCTCAGTGTAAAGCAGTGGTATATAAATATAAACTGGCTGCACCGCAGTGTAAAGCAGTGGTATATAAATGTAACTGGCTGCACAGCAGTGTAAAGCGGTGGTATATAAATATAAACTGGCTTCACCGCAGTGTAAAGCAGTGGTATATAAATATGACCTGTCTACATCTCAGTGTAAAGCAGTGGTATATACAGATAAACTGGCTGCATCTCAGTGTAAAGAAGGGTTTTATAAATATAAACTGGCTGCACCGCAGTGTAAAGCAGTGGTATATAAATATATACTGGCTGCACCGCAGTGTAAAGCAGTGGTATATAAATATGAACTGTCTACATCTCAGTGTAAAGCAGTGTTATATAAATATAAACTGGCTGCAACGCAGTGTAAAGCAGTGGTATATAAATGTAACTGGCTGCACCGCAGTGTAAAGCGGTGGTATATAAATATAAACTGGTTTCACTGCAGTGTAAAGCAGTGGTATATAAATGTAACTGACTGCACCGCAGTGTAAAGCAGTGGTATATAAATATATCTGGCTGCACCGCTGTTTAAAGCAGTGGTATATAAATGTAACTGGCTGCACAGCAGTGTAAAACAGTGGTATATAAATATAATCTGGCTGCATCGCAGTGTAAAGCAGTGGTATATATATTTAACTGGCTGCACCGCAGTGTAAAGCAGTGGTATATAAATTTAACTAGCTGCATTGCAGTGTAATGCAGAGGTATATAAATATAAACTGTCTGCATTGGCTGCACTGCAGTGTAAAGCAGTGTTATATTAATTTAACTGGCTACACAGCAGTGTAAAGCAGGGGTATATAAATGTAAACTGGCTGCACCGCAGTGTAAAGCAGTGGTATATAAATGTAACTGGCTGCACTGCAGTGTAAAGCAGTGTTATATAAATATAAACTGGCTGCACCGCAGTGTAAAGCAGGGGTATATAAATATAAACTAGGTGCACCGCAGTGTAAAGCAGTGATATATATATATAAACTGGCTGCACCGCAGTGTAAAGCAGGGGTATATAAATATAAACTGGCTGCACTGCAGTGTAAAGCAGGGGTATATAAATGTAACTGGCTGCACCCCAGTGTAAAGCGGTGGTATATAAATATAAACTGGCTTCACTGCAGTGTAAAGCAGTGGTATATAAATGTAACTGACTGCACCGCAGTGTAAAGCAGTGTTATATGAACATAAACTGGCTGCACCACAGTGTAAAGCAGTGGTATATAAATTTAACTGGCTGCACCGCAGTGTAAAGCAGTGGTATATAAATGTAACTGGCTGCACAGCAGTGTAAACCAGTGGTATATAAATATAAACTGGCTGCATCGCAGTGTAAAGCAGTGGTATATATATTTAACTGGCTGCAACGCAGTGTAAAGCAGTGGTATATAAATTTAACTACCTGCATTGCAGTGTAATGCAGAGGTATTTAAATATAAACTGTCTGCATTTCAGTGTAAAGCAGTGTTATATAAATAAAAAGCTGGCTGCACTGCAGTGTAAAGCAGTGTTATATACATTTAGCTGGCTACACAGGAGTGTAAAGCAGGGGTATATAAATATAAACTGGCTGCACCGCAGTGTAAAGCAGGGGTATATAAATATAAACTGGCTGCATCACAGTGTAAAGCAGTGGTATATAAATATAAACTGGCTGCACCGCAGTGTAAAGCAGTGGTATATAAATATAAACTGGCTGCACCGCAGGGTAAAGCGGTGGTATATAAATATAAACTGGCTGCATCTCAGTGTAAAGCAGTGGTATATAAATATGAACTGGCTGCTCCGCAGTGTAAAGCAGTGATATTTAAATATAAACTGGCTGCATCGCAGTGTAAAGCAGTGGTATATAAATGTAACTGGCTGCACAGCAGTGTAAAGCAGTGTTATATACATTTAACTGGCTGCACCACAGTGTAAAGCAGTGGTATATAAATGTAACTGGCTGCACAGCAGTGTAAAGCAGTGGTATATAAATTTAACTGGCTGCATTGCAGTGTAATGCAGTGGTATATAAATATAAACTGTCTGCATTTCAGTGTAAAGCAGTGTTATATAAATAAAAAACTGGCTGCACTGCAGTGTAAAGCAGTGTTATATAAATTTAACTGGCTGCACCGCAGTGTAAAGCAGTGGTGTATAAATTTAACTGGCTGCACCGCAGTGTAAAGCAGTGGTATATAAATATAAAGGTCTGCACCGCAGTGTAAAGCTGTGATTTTTAAATATAAACTGGCTGCATCGCAGTGTAAAGCAGTGGTATATAAATGTAACTGGCTGCACCGCAGTGTAAAGCGGTGGTATATAAATATAAACTGGCTTCACCGCAGTGTAATGCAGTGGTATATAAATGTAACTGACTGCACCGCAGTGTAAAGCAGTGTTATATAAATATAATCCGGCTGCACCGCAGTGTAAAGCAGTGGTATATAAATTTAACTGGCTGCACCGCTGTTTAAAGCAGTGGTATATAAATGTAACTGGCTGCACAGCAGTGTAAAACAGTGGTATATAAATATAAACTGGCTGCACCGCAGTGTAAAGCAGTGGTATATATATTTAACTGGCTGCACCGCAGTGTAAAGCGGTGGTATATAAATATAAACTGGCTGCATCTCAGTGTAAAGCAGTGGTATATAAATATGAACTGGCTGCTCCGCAGTGTAAAGCAGTGATATTTAAATATAAACTGGCTGCATCGCAGTGTAAAGCAGTGGTATATAAATGTAACTGGCTGCACAGCAGTGTTAAGCAGTGTTATATAAATATAATCCGGCTGCACCGCAGTGTAAAGCAGTGGCATATAAATTTAACTGGCTGCACCGCTGTTTAAAGCAGTGGTATATAAATGTAACTGGCTGCACAGCAGTGTAAAACAGTGGTATATAAATATAAACTGGCTGCATCGCAGTGTAAAGCAGTGGTATATAAATGTAACTGACTGCACCGCAGTGTAAAGCAGTGTTATATAAATATAATCCGGCTGCACCGCAGTGTAAAGCAGTGGTATATAAATTTAACTGGCTGCACCGCTGTTTAAAGCAGTGGTATATAAATGTAACTGGCTGCACAGCAGTGTAAAACAGTGGTATATAAATATAAACTGGCTGCACCGCAGTGTAAAGCAGTGGTATATAAATATAAACTGGCTGCACCGCAGGGTAAAGCGGTGGTATATAAATATAAACTGGCTGCATCTCAGTGTAAAGCAAGGGTATATAAATTTAACTGGCTGCACCGCTGTTTAAAGCAGTGGTATATAAATGTAACTGGCTGCACAGCAGTGTAAAACAGTGGTATATAAATATAAACTGGCTGCACCGCAGTGTAAAGCAGTGGTATATATATTTAACTGGCTGCACCGCAGTGTAAAGCAGTGGTATATAAATTTAACTAGGTGCATTGCAGTGTAATGCAGAGGTATATAAATATAAACTGTCTGCATTTCAGTGTAAAGCAGTGTTATATAAATAAAAAACTGGCTGCACTGCAGTGTAAAGCAGTGTTATATAAATGTAACTGGCTACACAGCAGTGTAAAGCAGTGTTATATAAATTTAACTGGCTGCACCGCAGTGTAAAGCAGTGGTATATAAATGTAACTGGCTGCACCGCAGTGTAAAGCAGTGTTATATAAATATAAAATGGCTGCACCGCAGTGTAAAACAGTGGTATTTAAATATAAACTGGCTGCACCGCAGTGTAAAGCAGTGGTATATAACTATAAACTGGCTGCATCGCAGTGTAAAGCAGTGGTATATAAATATAAACTGGCTGCATCGCAGTGTAAAGCAGTGGCAGTGGTATATAAATATAAACTGGCTGCACTGCAGTGTAAAGCAGTGGTATATAAATATAAACTGGCTGCACCGCAGTGTAAAGCAGTGGTATATAAATTTAAACTGGCTGCATCGCAGTATAAAGCAGTTGTATATAAATATAAACTGGCTGCACCGCAGTGTAAAGCAGTGGTGTATAAATATAAACTGTCTGCATCTCAGTGTAAAGCAGTGGCATTTAAAAATAAACTGGCTGTATCGCAGTGTAAAGCAGTGGTATATAAAAATAAACTGGCTGTATCGCAGTGTAAAGCAGAGGTATATAAAAATAAACTGGCTGCATCGCAGTGTAAAGCAGTGGTATATAAATATAAACTGGCTGCACCGCAGTGTAAAGCAGGGGTATATAAATATAAACTGGTTGCATCGCAGTGTAAATAAGTGGTATATAAATATAAACTGGCTGCACCGCAGTGTAAAGCAGTGGTATATAAATATAAACTGGCTGCACCGCAGTGTGAATCAGTGGTATATAAATATAAACTGGCTGCATCTCAGTGTAAAGCAGTGGCATTTAAAAATAAACTGGCTGCATCACAGTGTAAAGCAGTGGCATATAAATATAAACTGGCTGCATCTCAATGTAAAGCAGTGGTATATAAATATAAACTGGCTGCACCGCAGTGTAAAGCAGTGGTATATAAATATAAACTGGCTGCATCGCAGTGTAAAGCAGTGGTATATAAATATAAACTGGCTGCCCTGCAGTGTAAAGCAGGGGTATATAAATATAAACTGGGTGCACCGCAGTGTAAAGCAGTGTTATATAAATATAAACTGGTTGCATTGCAGTGCAAAGCAGTGTTATATAAATATAAACTGGCTGCATCACAGTGTAAAGCAGTGGTATATGAATATAAACTGCCTGCATCGCAGTGTAAAGCAGTGGTATATAAATATGAACTGGCTGCATCGCAGTGTAAAGCAGTGGTATATAAATATGAACTGGCTGCATCGCAGTGTAAAGCAGTGGTATATGAATATAAACTGGCTGCATCACAGTGTAAAGCAGTGGCATATGAATATAATCTGCCTCTACATCAGTTTAAAGCAGTGTTATATAAATATAAACTGGTTGCATCGCAGTGTAAGGAATATGCTACTTACCAGTATGCATCTGTTCTTGGCATGTAGAGCTGTAGAGCCACACACTTAGTATATATCGCCATCTGGTGTTGGGCTCGGATGCTTGCAGGTTGTTGTTGTCTTCGGAAGAAGTCTTTGGTCACGGGATAGGTGACTCCTCCCTTGGACCACAGTGCGCATGGGCATCCACTCCATCCTCAGATTGTTTTTCGCCATGATGGGAAATGATGGAGTTTGTAAAAATAAAGAAAGGATGTCCATGTGTAATATCTAAGTAAGACGATGCTGGAACAGATACAGGTCCCGGGGAGGTGGGTGGGCGTGTGTGGCTCTGCAGCTCTACATGCCAAGAACAGATGCATACTGGTAAGTAGCATATTCCGTTCGAGGCATATGAGCTGCAGATCACACACTTAGGATAGACTATACAGCAGTGTCTCCCCTAACGGTGGTCACCTGTATCAGTTGCAGCAGTTTGGAATAAAGTTTTAAGGACAGCCTGACCCACAGAAGCTTGTTGTTTCGCTTGCACGTCAACACAATAGTGTTTAGTGAAGGTGTGTGTTGTAGACCATGTGGCTGCCTTACAAATATCTTCTAAGGGAATGTTTCCTAAGAATGCCATGGAAGCCCCTAATTTGTGGAATGCGCTCTAGGGGGAACTGTTAAAGTGTGTTTAGCCTTGTGGTAGCATATTTGGATACATTTAACTATCCACCTGGCTATCCCAGATTTGGAAATGGGGTTGCCTTTATGTGGTGGAGAGAAAGCAACAAACAATTGTTTGGTTTTGCAGAAAGATTTGGTTCTGTCACTGTAGTAAAGTAGGGCTCTTAACATCTAAGGTATGAAGAGCTCTTTCAGCTACTGAGTTTGGATTTGGGAAGAACACTGGTAGCTCGACTGATTGGTTAAGATGGAATGGAGAAATGACTTTTGGCAGGAATTTAGGATTTGTTCTAAGAACCACTTTGTTACGGTGTAGCTGTAGGAATGGTTCTTGTATGGTTAAAGCCTGGATCTCACTTACCCTTCTGAGGGATGTGATAGCAATAAGGAAAGCCACTTTCCATGTAAGGAATTGTAGTTCGCATTTATGCAGAGGTTCAAATGGGGGACCCATGAGCCTTGTAAGAACAATATTTAGATTCCACACTGGAGAGGGTGGTAATCTGGGTGGAATAATCCTTTTAAGACCTTCCATGAAGGCTTTGATCGCTGGTACTCTAAATAATGACAAGTGTTGTCGATTTTGTAAGTAGGCTGCTAATGCTGCTAGGTGGAGACGTATGGATGAGTACGCTAAATTACATCTTTGCAAGTGTAGTAAGTAGCAAATGATGTTCTGTATGGATGCATCCAGTGGGCGTATATCATTGTTAGTGCAGTAAATGGCAAATCTTTTCCATTTTGCAGCATAGCAGGCTCTAGTGGTAGGTCTTCAGGCCTCTTTTATAATATTCATGCAGTCTGGTGGTATGTTGAGGTAACCGAACTCTAGGACTTCAGGAGCCAGATCGCTAGGTTCAGTAGATGTGGATCTGGGTTTCTGATTTCTCCATCGTTCTGGGTTAACAAGGACGGGGAGAGGCGCAGTTTTTGGTGTGGAACTAGAGAGAGTTCCAGCAGTGTTGTGAACCAGGGTTGACGTGCCCATGTGGGAGCTATTAGTATCAGCTTGAGAGACTGTTGCCTGAGTTTGCGTACCACGAATGGAATGAGTGGGAGAGGCGGAAAAGCGTACGCAAATCTGCCTGACCAGTTCATCCATATTGCATTGCCCTTCGACTGTGGGTGGGGAAACCTGGCGGCGAAGGTTGGGCATTTTGCGTTTGTGTGTGGCGAACAGGTCTATGTCTGGTTGGCCCCATTTTTGGAAGAATGGGAGTAGAACTTGTGGGTGTAATTCCCATTCGTGGATCTGTTGAGTTTGTCGACTCAACAGGTCGGCAATCTGATTGTGAACTCCTGGAAGGTGTTCTAATAGCAGGTATATGTTCTGGGGAATGGCCCATCTCCAAATGTTCTGTGCGAGCTGGGACAGCTGGAGAGAATGTGTGCCTCCCTGTTTTAGTATATAATACACGGCTGTCATGTTGTCCGTCCGGACGAGGACAGTTTTGTTCTGGAGATGTAATTGTAATGATTTTAGTGCTAGGAATACTGCCAGTAGTTCCAGGTAATTGATATGGAGCCCTTTCTGTTGAGGGGTCCATGTGCCCTGAATGGTGTGTGTTAGGAGATGGGCTCCCCATCCTGTGAGAGATGCGTCGGTTGTCAGCACTATTTGTGGAAGGGGCTCTAAGAACGGTCGCCCTTTATACAGGTTTATAGTGTTCCACCAGTTTAGAGAGCGATGTGAGCGGCTGTCCACTAACACCAGATCTGTTAGTTGTCCTTGAGCCTGATTCCACTGACGTGCTAGACATTCTTGCAAGGGACGCATTTGAAGTCTTGCATTAAGCACAATGAAGATGCATGACGCCATCATCCCTATGAGTTGCATGAACACTCTTGCTGGAAGAGAGTGTTGGGTTTGAAATTTTGCGATCAGAGCTTGTATTTTTGCTATCCTGGCTGGGCTGGGATATGCTAGGGCTTTGGAGGTATTTATGGTGGCTCCCAGATATTGATGTATGTGGGAGGGTTGGAGATGAGATTTTGGATAGTGTATTGTGAATCCCAAGTTGTGTAAGATTTAAATAGTTTGGTGAGTGTGTGGGATGCATTTGTTGAATGAATTGGCTTTTATGAGCCAATCGTCTAGATATGGGAAGACATGAATTTGTTGTCCTCTGAGATGCGCTGCTACTACTGCTAGGCATTTGGTGAATACTCTGGGTGCAGTTGTTACCCCGAACGGAAGGACTGTAAACTGATAGTGTTGTCCGTCCACCACAAATCTTAGATACTTCCTGTGAGCAGGATGCATGAGGATGTGAAAATAGGCGTCCTTGAGATCTAGTGTGGCAAGGAAATCGCCTTGTTGTAGTAGTGGGAGCACTTGTTGAAGAGTGATCATATGGAAATGATCTGAGTTTATGTACAGATTTAGGAGTCTGAGGTCGAGTATTGGTCTTAGAGTCTCGTTCTTTTTGGGGATTAGGAAGTACAGTGAGTATACCCCTGTAACCTGATGTTGTAAGGGAACTGGTTCTATTGCGTGTTTTTGAAGCAATGAGAGAACCTCTTGTTTGAGGAGTGTAAGATGGTCTGGTGACATGGAACGCTGCTTGGGTGGTATGTGTGGAGGGGTAGTGGTGAGTTCCAGGCAGTAACCATACTGGATAATTTGTCTTACCTACTTGTCTGTTGTGATGGAGTTCCAGACAGGTAGGAACTGTTTGAGTCTTCCCCCGACTGGAGTGGAATGGTCTGGGGGGAGTGGAGGAAAGTCACTGTTTTGTGGCGGGGGAGGTACGAGTGTTGGTATTGCCTCGACCTCGTCCCTTGGTGTTGTTTCCTCTATATCCTCCTCTAAAATATCCTCTATTGGGGGATGTTTGTGTAGAGGGTTTGAATGTGGAGGAGGTGTCTGCTCCCATGTTTTTGGAGGCTCCTCTGTAGAAGGAGCGTCGAAAGGAGCCACGTGGCTGTGGAGACTGTAATGCTCCCATGGATTTGGCAGTCTCTGTGTCTTTTTTCATTTTTTCGAGTGTAGTGTCTACTGCTGGCCCAAACAGTTGTTCTTGATTAAATGGTTGGCTGAGTATGGTACTTTGTACTTCTGGCTTAAAGCCTGAAATGCGTAGCCATGCATGGCGTCTAAGTAGTACACTTGTGTTTATTGCCCTAGAGGCAGTGTCTGCGGCGTCAAGTGCACATTTAATTGAGGTATTTGAGATGAGTTTTCCCTCTTGTATAAGGTCATTTGCCTGGGTCTTGTATTGGTCTGGTAGGTGTTGTAGCAGATTCTCCAACTGATCGTAGTGAGCCCTATCGTAGCGTGCTAATAGGGCTTGAGTGTTGGCGATACGCCAATGATTAGCGGCTTGTGCTGCTATTCTTTTGTCCGAGGCCTCTAGTAGTTTGGATTCCTTGTCGGGGGGCGGTGTATCTCCCGTAGTTTGGGAGTTGGCACGTTTCCTTGCGTTGGAAACGACCAGAGAATCCAGAGGGAGCTGTCCTTTAATGTAACAAGGATCTTCTGGGGCAGGTCTATATTTTTCTCAATTCTTGGATTGAGTACCCTGGCCCGTACGGGGTCTTTAAATACTTCTGTGCTGTGTTTTATGACCCCTTTAATCATGGGTAAAATTTGAACCGACTTCTGAGACTGTTCAAAAGTGTCTAAGAGGAAGTCTTCCTCGGGTGCATCGGAGTGCATGGTGACGCCATGATAAAGTGCTGCTCTGTGCACTAGTTGTCCAAACCCCAGGTGGTCATCTGGAGGTGATGGTTTGGAGGGATATGGTGTAGGGTCAGGCATATCTGGTAGAGGGTATGCCCAGTCATCCAATGGTACGGTATCTGGATTTGTGAACGGATCATTAAGATCATTAGGATCACCCGGATCACCCCCTCCCCCTAGGTCATCATCATCATCCTGTGGGGGGGGGGTGTATGTGATGGAGATGGTAGAGGTAGTGGTGGTGTAGGCAGAGGGGGTGGGGTAGGAGGTCATATAGGAGAGGAAGGAGGAATTGGTGACGTTGCCGAGTCCTTCTTCTTTATAGGAACTGGGGTAGGTGTTGTGTCCAGTTTCCGTTTCCTACAAGGTACAGCAGTGACATGTCCAGTTTTTGGATTAATATAGATCTTTTTTTGTGTTGGATCTGGGTGGAAAAGTTCTTGGTCTTCAGGAACAGACTTTGGTGTCGATTTTTTTGGTTCCGATCGAGGTTTTGGGTGATCGGTAGAGTCTTTGGCTTTAGGAGGTGTATTATAGTCCTTAGCCGGTGGTTTCGGTGCCGATGAAGTTTTCGGTGCCGAAGTTGAGTCTTTAAGCTTGGGAGCTTTCGGTGCCGGTTTGTCTATGGGCCTCGATGTTTTCGGTGCCGAAGGCGCCGGAGCCAGTTTTGGTGCCGAGAGGTCTTGTGTCTTCGGTGCCGAAGGTGCCGGTGGCACAATGATATGTGGTTTGCTCGGGCCCGAGCCACCGGAAGGCTTGTGTTTCTTCGGAGCCGAGCCCGAAGGTGGGGCTTCTGAAGGGTGTTTTCGGTCTCGACTGGGGCCAGCTGGCGAAGTCTTGACCAATGCCTTTGATTTTGGAGGGGTTGGGGTAGGGGCAGTGGTACTCATGCGTTGCCCCGGAGTAATGGGGTCGTCTGCTTCTGAGATAATTTGAAGTTCCTCGGAATCTTCTTCCGGGACATCAGGACCCTCATCGAAGATGTTTTCTGGTTCCGGGGCTGGTCTGTGTGCCACGATATGGCGTTGAGCTCTTCGATCCCGAATGGTCTTTTTGGATCGAAATGCGGCGCAGGCTGGACAGCTGGACTCGTCGTGTTCCGGCGACAGGCACAGGTTGCAGACCTTGTGATGGTCACTGTGTGGGAATTTTGCTCCACACTGGGGGTATTTTTTAAACGGCGTCCTTTCCATGAGCCGTAGGCCTCATGGGGCGGATAGGTCCAATCGTCCGCGTCCGGAACCGGTCCGATGAATTTGATGTCGAGTGAAGGTGCCTCGATGTAGTTTTGTAAAAGTTTTTCGCTTCGAAAGCTTGTTTTTGAAGTTTTCTACCGGAGTGGAAAAGTTACATCTGAACCCAATGGCGGAAAAAAACAATCTGAGGATAGAGTGGATGCCCATGCGCACTGTAGTCCAAGGGAGGAGTCACCTATCTCGTGACCAAAGACTTCTTCCGAAGACAACAACAACCTGCAAGCATCCGAGCCCAACACCAGATGGCGATATATCCTAAGTGTGTGATCTGCACCTCATATGCCTCGAACAGCAGTGTTATATACGTATAAACTGGCTGCATCGCAGTGTAAAGCAGTGGTATATGAATAGAATCTGCCTCTACATCAGTTTAAAGCAGTGTTATATAAATATAAACTGGCTGCAGATTATAAGTGCAGTGTATGTGTAATGAGGGTAAAGCATGAATATCTGATCGTAAAGCACACCTGAGTGTAAGTGCGGTGTATGTGTACGAGTGTAAATCATGCATACCTTAGTGTAAAGCATCAATGCTTGAGTGTTAGTGAGGTGTATGAGTGTAAATCATGCATACCTGAGTGTAAAGCAGCACATCTGAATACAAAGCATATACACCTGAGTGTGTAAAGTGTCTGTACAAGGACAAGGTATCTCTGCCTGAGGCTAAGTGGTCGTTCCTGGTTGTAAAGCAGGAAGTTAATCCTACATTGGTTGCGTAGTATTTAAAGCTTTGCATGAGAATAAACCTGTCGACAGTTGCAACCTTTCAAAGTATTAGGGAGATAAGAATGTTCACCAGATGTTTTCAATCCAACCTTCCTGTTGTATCCTAGCAGCTTTGTCCGCATCTGGTTGCTGTCTCCACTGGACTCCGGAGTGTGGACTCCAGGGGCAGAGTGCAGGCAGCTGCTGAAGGAGGAGCCCTCCAGGGGTTGTTGGACAGGACTCAGAAACCCGTTTCACCTTTCTTCATGCGTGTGGTGATTTAAGACGTCCCCCTTCCTTAATGCCTTAGTTTTCTGTTACTGTTCAATAATGTAAAGGCCCTGGCACTACCCTGGTGCAAGAGCTGTACAAGCCTGTTACACGGATAGTACAAAAGTCCGCATGTGACTCTGGCCTATGTCTGTTGATGCTGTACCTGGGTGTGCGTACGCGGTGGAGGGGCCTTCTGATGGTAGGTCCCAGGGATAGGAATGTCGTCACAGCTTCCCTGTCTGCGCAGGCACTGGATACTGAAAGACGGCTTACGACCTGCGGAAGAAAGAACACGCGTGCTGAGAGATGCCATCAACACACATGACCCTGCTATGAACACACATGCTGAGAACTGCAGGCAACACACATGACCCTGCTATGAACACACGTGCTGAGAGCTGCCATCAACACACATGACGCTGCCATGAACACGCGTGCTAAGAGCTGCCATCAACACACATGACGCTGCCATGAACACGCGTGCTAAGAGCTGCCATCAACACACATGACCCTGCTATAAACATGCATGCTGGGAGCTGCCATCAACACGCATGACGCTGCTATGAACATGCATGCTGAGAGCTGCCATCAACACGCATGGCCCTGCTATGAACATGCATGCCAGGAGCTGCCATCAACACGCATGACCCTGCCATGAAAACACATGCTGAGAGCTGCCGTCAACACACATGCTGAGAGCTGCCGTCAACACACATGACGCTACTATGTACCATGAAGGATACCTCGTTTGCCCAGTGAGGCACAGCCCCCACATTACCAATGTGTACTGGACTGCTGTTCACAGACAGCCAGGTAGCGGCATGTCACAGCAGCATAGGAGGAGTGTTGTAGACACTTTCTTAGTCATGTGTGCCATTTCTGACAGCCTTGTAGCCGATGCAGCTAGTCTGGAAGGCGATGGAGGCTGGGAGGGTGAGACAATGTCATTCAATGTTGGGGTGATGTGGTCAGGTTTCGGTAGCCCGTGATGAGCACTGTTCGGCGATGTGTGCAGGATGCTTTAAAGGGGGTCTGTGTTCTACATTTATGACTTCAGTGAGGACTCTACGATGCAGAAGCAAATCTTTCCCTTTTTTCCGGAGGGAGAGCTGGCGCTGTGCTGCCCTGGTTTGTTTTGTGTCGTGGCCTTTGCAGGTGAGATCTTTGTCAAGGCTGCACCCAAGAGGTTTCCACTGACTGCCAGCTGAGGGGTGAAGCAGTGTGGGGTCATGTCGATTGCCAAGTGTGGATCTGTGCTTCTGGGAGCTATTGGTAAAATGAGGGCCTCCCTCGCTTGGTTGAGGTTTGTATACGTAGGTACTGGACACTGTTTTGGATTAGACTAAGGCTGGTTTTGAGTCTCTGAATATCATTGGTTGAGGAGTTTAAGACGTAGGAGACACCCGCTCTGCCTCTACTCGTGGCAGTGGCTTGTGTCCACTTCTCCTTTTGTGTTCCTTGTAGTGCACTAGGCGCATGGAGCTGCCTGGCTCCTGTTACGGTTGGTGGCCATCTTAGGTCGGAACCCGCTGGTTTTATTTGGTTTATGATTTTATTTTTTAGCGCTCTTATTTTGACATTTTTATTTTGTATTTCCAGGTTTCTAGCTGCCCCCTCGTTTCTTGGTGCTTTAGCCACGCCCTTCTGTTGGCAGGCTACAAAAACAAGACAGCTGTGCAGACGCACCTCTGGCGCGCTGAAGGCACACCAAAGGCAGGCCCATCTGCCCCCGTCCGACCCTAGACAGCGCCAGCGGCCAGGCCCCTGCCGGCTCGGCGTCAGCTGCCTTGCAGTATACACAGAAGGAGGGCCTCTTACTTGCTCCGCCCATGAAGGAGGGCTGCAGGCATTCCATGGATGTCTCCTTGGGGGCAGTCAGCTGTGGTAAATGTCAGGGCAGACCCTGTGGGGAGGATACATCATCAGAGCCCGAAGCTAGCAGTGTTTTCTGTCTTTACTTTAACACAAATCTGAGATTTGGGACTTTTTGTCTGACCACCAGCCAGCAGCACTCTTCCTTGTAGAAACGTGGCTCACGGCGCAGTCGGCCCCTGATATACTAGAGGCCGTCCCACAGGATTATGCTATGAGGTTTGGACCGCCATGCTCTCCAGGGTAGAGTGAGGAATTTGGGGTCCCCTGGAGCGGGGTGGTGGTGGTGAGCAATTGTCCTGTTCATAGGAGCCCTTGAGTTGGGCTTGGACCAGCTTCCAAACAGGACACCAGTAGGAGCTTCATTAAACAGGAGAAGCAGTTCTCAGGGGGTCACTCCCGGCTGATGCACTTCTGTCGGGACATTAGTCTTGACTGCCACCGAGGGCACGCTATGGTCCAGTGGCCCTCCTCAACATCACTGCAAATGAAGCTTCCTCCTCCGTAGCCATGGTAGGGGAGAAAACATGCCAGTATCTGGAGAGGTATTGTTGGACTTGGCCCTTCTGGCAGGTTCACCCCTAAACTTTTTGCTTTTACTGGTGACCTGGTGGTAGTGATTTTTGGGTTTCTGCGCACTTTCCCTGTGTCCCAGAGTAAAGTGTGTGTGCACTCTAAGTGCATTTGGTGAGATAGGCCTACCCTCCCATAGGAATGCATGGGGAATGTATGTGTCCCTGGTAGTTCCTGATACGTGGGGTGTGCAGGCTCGAGTTTGGTATGTGCGGACTCGTGTGATCGAATGCTTCGCAATGATGTATAATGCGTGATTATGTCATGTGCGGAAGTGCCACTTCTAGGAGTTGGCATATTAGTGTAAAATGTGCAGTGACTGCCTGTCGCGTGATTGGCTGGCTGAGGTCATGTGACGGGCTAGGGAATCCCCAGAGTCAGGAGGAGTCACCCAGTGGTGAATGGGGAGATCAGCAGCTAGATGGGTGGGAGGAGTACACCTGGGTCCTGAATAGGGCTGGGTTTTCCCCACACAATGCTGGCTCCACCCCCTGTGGTGCGACTGATGGCCTGCTCTGTGAATAGGGAGAGGGGCTGAGCAAAACAAAGTGCTCAGGAACCAGTTGTAACTGGTTCGCCCCTTCCCTGCACCTTGAGACAAAGGAAAGCTATGTATAAAAATGGGGCTGTGTCCCCACAGAATCTGTTCTCTTCCAGGATCCAAGCTGAGGGGGGCTGCTGCTGCTGGAGGCCAGGAGGAACCGCCACTGAGGATTGCCTGGAGGGCCCTGTGAGCTGGCCCCTGGCCCAGCCTTGCCCCCCTGCCTACCTTCCTAAAACTTTGCTGGACCTTGTTTTATCCCTAAGCGCCTGGAAGCGCTTTTATTTTACTTATAGCACTAGGAGCGCTTTATTTGTGGCCCCCCTGCATCTGAAGGCTTCACCTGTACCTGCTTCAAAGCGCCTGGGGAGCGCTATACCTATTTACTGAGTAGCGCCTGCCGTGTGACCGGCAGCGCGGCGCTACGACGATCTGCAAGGGAACCCCGACGTAGGGATTCCCCCGCTTCTGCCGGGTCTAAAGCGGGAGCCCACCCCGCATTGTGGCGCTCGTCGGCGGGTGCCCACCCCGCTTATCTATTCACCTAAAGTGCGGGAGCCCACCCCGCATACTTGTGCCTGCCGCGGGAGCCCACCCCGTTTAGAAATCACCGCCGCCGGCCCGGGGGCCTCGCCAGCACCGTTCTCTCAGCCAGCGCTGACGTCAGGTGAGAGCCGCGCTGGGATTGGACCCAGCGCGGTGCGTCATCGGCCAACAGAGGGGCTCGTCAGGCCAGGGCCGCGTGGGGATTGGCTCCTGCTTCAGAAGCATCCATGGCAACGGGGAAGCTTAGCATTGTTTTCGCCAGCCCCGTAATCCATTGTTGTCACTTCACACCTCCTTAGACCGATTTTTTCCCCAGACATTGGTGCACATAACGGACTTTACGTATTTATGTAGGAATCAACCACAGCGTAAAATCCTTTTTAAACGTCAATCATGAGTTTAGCATTGTTTTTTTCGCCAGCCCCGTAATCCATTTTTGTCACTTCACACCGGCATAGACGGAATGTTCCCCAGACATTGGTGCACTATAAAACCCTTTTTTGTTCAACATCTCTTCAACCTAGAGATTTTTATCCACTTCCGTATCCCAGTGTGCAAGGGTTGCGGTCTAGTCTCTGTAAAAGCCCCAACCCGGAAGCGCTTCTAGGTGCTCCGCCGTCATCAGCTGACTCCCATTTCCAAGCCAATTACGGGAGCTTTAAGAGCGTTCTACCCGCCCTGGTTCCATTACACAGCGGAACCGCGGGAGGGACAGACTCGTAGCTGAGATTGTCAGCCAGGGCACGTAAGTACGGAGCCACGGCTCCGGTTTGAAGACTTCGTCCATCACTCAAATCCTTCGCTGGAGGTAACAACCTGATCCTTTTTTTACCTCTTTTTTCCCCACTAGAACTAAAGCTCCATTACGATCCTACCCGTTCTAGGTTCATGAGGCATTTTCCTCATATACATATAAGTATGCACCTTTGTTTCTAACCACGTTTCCCACCTGAAATGCCAATGATTTTTCACGTTTAGTTATAGAGTGTGTGTTTTCTGTTGTGTAGTGTCTTGTACTGTCCTTTCTTTTACAGGTCACTGCACACTTCCTGATAACGCTAATATTACAGTTGAAGCACGCTATTTAAAGTCACATTGTGGCGTTTGTTTACATTTACAGGTAATACGCTCTCCTTCTAGGGAAATTGATAAAGTCTCTGTTTCCCTTTGCAGATCTTCATACATACTATTAGGTATTGTATATACGTGCATTATTTACTGCATTTTTTCACTTTTACGTATTTACTAAGCACATGCTTCTAAGTTGGGAGGGATCTTTTTTCTGTCCTGATGAAGATGCCCAGCATCGAAAAATGTTGACCCACAAGGAGTAACCACACATTACGTAGGCAAACTCCGCACTTTTGTTTTTACTAGCACCAGCCCTCTCGGGACAAATTAAAGTTTTTTCTGTCTCCCTGGGCCAGTTGCTTTTTAACATACACATTCTCACAACTACAATAGACCCTCCCTTTACATCACACATAGTACTTCATCAAAAGTGCTCCCACGTAGTCGTAGGTCGTAGCACGCCCCGTCCCGCAGCGGGGCGGGAAGACCCCAATGATGAAGCATGACACCATGGGCCATTCTTGGTGTGTGAGGGGTATTTAAACAACACTGGGTGTGCCCAACCACGCTTTGGGACACTCATTCACCATTACCCCTGTTATCTGGTCTTTTGAGTACCTCCTTTTATAAGGTGGATCATTTTGTTTATAAACGGGGAGGCTCGGCCTGCTCTGACGCCGAGAGGAAGTACCGCGGGAGGCGTCCCCTGGTAACCGAGACGTTCCCCCCGCTGGTTGCGACCGCCAAGAACCCAGGGAGCACCGCTGGAGAGAGGTCCCTGCAAGCACCGTCCCGGGGCACAGTGCCGGTGCCTGGGACCTACGCCTGAAGAGCCCAGTGAGTGGAGCGGTGGTTGGTGTCCGGGGGAGAGGTGACACCGATTCCCCCCAGGCTGCTGAGGACCCGAGAGTGCCGGGGAAGGCACGGTACCTGAGCGGCCCCACCTACCAGAGGGCCGCTCCAACGACGGGGCCAGCATGTATGGTTTTTAAGCATGTGTGCGCTCTCCCGCTTCTCAGGGGCACATTGTTTGAGAGCCTATGAGGCTCCAGCAACTCGGGGGCATTCTTGTTTTCAGAGCCCACGAGGCTCCAAAAAGGCGCATGGTCCTAGAGCCCACAAAGCTCCAACGTTGGGGGCAACATTGTTCAGAGTCCAGAGGGACTCCAAAGGGGGCATAGTGGTTGTAGAGCCCTGTGAGGCTCCCACGTCTGCCCCCCCCCCTCGTTTCTGTAAGAGCCCAGAGGGGCTCCACGCAGGTGATATGTTTTGAGAAGGCACAGTGGTGCCCCAGAATTCCTCCAGCTGCCATGCACTTAGTGGGCAGCTGCAACATTTAGGTTGTGGACTTTGCGTTTTGGCTTGCGCGGCCTGCGCAGCCTTGCCCTGACTCTGCTGGACAGGGCGTCCTATCCCCCTACAAGGCCAGTTGGCTTAGGGACTGCCACAGGTGGTGGCTTATGTGAGTTTTGCGCTATTGTTCCTAACCTGCACCTCTGAATGTGTTTTTATGCGTCATGTGCCTTGTGTTTACACCTCTGAATGTGTTGTGATGCATCATGTGTAATGTGTGTTTACCCCTACAGGTATTGTGATACTTAGGTGGTTGCTTTTCTCCTAGTACAGGTGGTGCTAGTGAGGTCCTGGTTCCCTGCGCAATATTTTCCTAAGGTGGTTAGGGTTGCGTAGGTGGTACTTACCTGATACCAGTAGTTACTGGTCGTGTGCTACATATGTTATTTAGTGCTACAGTGATTGTATGTGCTATGTTCTAAAGCATTATTCCTATGTTCTAAGTGCTAATTTCTACAAAGTGCTAATTCCTGACAGTGGTCCATGTGGCCCTGTCCCCTGTACATATCCCCTCTAAATTCTGCCCGTGCCTGTTGGCACATTGTAAAGTGTGTGGTTTTATCTAATGTGTTTTGGTAATACAAAGGCTATTTTTATATAATACCTTGTGTGGAGTTTTCTTTGTGGTGGGCCTTGGGTGTTGTTGCTGGGTGCGCGCGCAAACGCTTTACACATCGCCTCCAGGATAAGCCTGACTGCTCGTGCCAAGCTACCAAGGGGGTGAGCAGGGGTTATCTTTGGCGTGTAACTCCCCAGCCCTGACTAGAGTGGTGGTTTCTGCCTGACTTTGGCGCAATCCCTAGCCAACCAGAAATCCCATTTCTAACAGGTATCCATTAAGCTAGCGTCCGCCAACTCCGCACACCAGTCCATGTTAGTATCATAGGGCTGGTATTCTTCAGGGTCCAGAAACCCCTCCCATTCTTAGAATAGGGCTCAAGGCTCCCGCCTGGAAGGTATGGCTCCAATCGGTGTCAAATGACACCCCTCCAGCTCTGTGTCAGAGTCAGTATCAGAATGGGGACGGCACCGCTGGTGCCGGGAGCATCAGCCTCGAGATCGGTGCTGGGGAAGGTCGAGGTGAGCGACCGGCACTGACCTGGATCCATCTGTGAATCCCTGGAGCCCGACTGGCACCGGAGCTTCCGTGACAGATCCAGTAGGGGCCCCTCTCAAACCTGCAGGGCCCAAAGGCACACCAGAGAGAACAGGCCACCCAAATATGAGTCGCATGGCCCCACAGAAGTCTTGTAATTTGGTGGGGGTCACTCTGGCTCCCAGAAACTAGGGGAGGAGCGGACATAGCCCGCGGAGCCAGGCCTTGAGTGTCGACGCTTTCTCAGAATGCTTTGACTTCTTCTTCTTTTGGTGTGAGTTACCCAAATGGCACGACGACTTTGAATGCGACAAGGATCTCGAAATCGGTGGCTGCTCCCAGGACCTTCCTCGCAACCAGGATCTGGATCGTTGCAGCATCGCACGTCGAGCCACCAGGAGCATGAAGGATCGCTGCCTCAAGGCCGTCGGGTTCATGGTGCGGCAATCATTGTAGGCCTTCAGATCGTAGTCGCACTCGAGGCATACAGGGTGCGGGACTGTCACTGACATCAAGTGGTGAGAGGTGCCACAGGGCTTGAAGCTTGCCTTTTTAGAGGACAGTCCTATCACAGCAGGAGGAAAAACTCAAAAAGACTGCAACAAAACGTCAAAACAAATTAGTCAGAAATTGACTATGGGGTAGCTCTTCCCAGATTTGCACTGACTGGAGCACAAAGAAAAGAACTGATGTCAGCATGCTGGAGTTGTGCCTGCCTATATTGGCACCACGCATGTCACTTCCGGCATGGACGACGCCGACAATACCATGAGGAGTTGAACAATGCCACCTTCCGACACGCAGGGGTATTGCTCGTGAAAAAAATTCAGGATCCAGTCTCATGTCTGAGAATAACTCAAAGGTAAGGAATCTGTGGCTAGAAGTCTCTATCAGATACCTAAGGTAAGGAACCTGCGCCATCAGATATGGACGACACCATATCTAGGTGCAAGAAGGCTGTGTTGAAGTTGGAATTCAGGACAGCCCCAGTTTCTGCTTCAGAAAAAATTCTTGCTGGTAACAGAGACATACGGGGTGGAGTCAGTTTCAGATCAGGGCTGATGGAAAAGTAAGGACCCTGACCAACCAATAGTCCTCCTAAAGAGTGGGCCTAAGTACCCGGGTAGTACAGTGTGGAGAACAACACCACAAGATATGAGTTCAGACCCCACTGCGGGGTCTAGGCACCTATCGCACTGCATGCCGGAGATGAAACAGAGGAAGTTTGGATGACATATCTGATGACGATAAGACCAACGTTGAACTTTCACAGCGAGGTGTACATTGAGTTTGAGGGGATGTCAGATGAATCAAGCCTCCTGAACTTGTGACAATCGTGAAATAATACGTGTAAGAAACTATCTTTAGGAACGAAGTAGGGAACTCTTGAAAGCTGCAAGTCTCACGTGCTGGTGACACTCAAGGCACGAATGAGGGAGGTGTTTGGGGGCTTGGAGAAGTGCGAAGACCCTGGAGCCTGTCTAACCTCATGGGATCGTAATGACAGAACGTGCCCTGGCTTTAACATAAACTCTTAATTTCTAAGCTGGTCTTTTGTCCTTTCACCCTACCTGGTTTTGTTAGGGGAGGCTCCTCCGTAGTAGCAGAGAAGAGCCGCCCCCCTGCTAAAGAGAAAAAAATATATATTTTATTCTCGCCTAACAAGCTGACAACGTGAGTCTTCTGCAGGGCGGGCCAGGCAATCCTGCTGGACAGGCATGGCAGGGGAAGGAGCGGTGGGCACATTTAAGCGTGCATGTGTGTTTGGCCGGCCGTCCTAGGCTGACCAAACACACATGCACACTTAAGTTCCTCCAACCCAGCTGCGTTGCACAGCCGAGATGGAAAAACACCCCAGGCTCCAATGAAGTGACCGAGCGGCAAACACAGCTGCCCAGACCAGTCTCTCATGCTGGAATATTCCCAGCACGAGAGAGGCACTGAGATGCTTACCAGGAAATTTCAACAAGAAACATCCAAAGTGTGGTTACTGGCAGGCGGGAGGTGGTAAAGCCCGACAGGTATTCTGAAACAAGCCACTGACTTTTAGGGTCAAATCAAAGCAAGACAGAGGGCTCTGAACAGCTGAATGATGTAATGATGTAAGGGGCACTAGGACCCTGCCGAGGGAGAACGAGGGCGGGCGGAAAGGGAGGAGCCGGGGACCAGGAACGGCAGTTAGCCGATACCCGATGTACAGCGTGATCGCAGAATAAAGAAGCTCCATAATACACAGCGTGTCCGTGTTCCTTGTCTCTGCAGGACACTACATCTGGCGACGAAGGTGGGGAGACGCAACACGCAAAGGAAGGCTAACTTGGTGTGGCCCCTGGGAAAGGGAAGCACCTAGCTGCGTGGTGGAGCCGAAAAACCGCGTGGCAAGTAAAGAACAGTGCGATCGTCCTCGCGCGCTGGGAGCCCACCCCAGCCATCCAGGAGTGTGTCGAACTGCCCGGAGCTCGCCCCGCCACACCGCGTGTGCGTGTGGCACATACTGAGGGTTAGAGCCTGCCGCCTGCCCACTCGCCGGGAGCCCACCCCGGCGGTGACTTCATTAAAAAAAAAAGAGGAGAGCCGAAGAAAGAGCCGCCTCACCTGGTGCCTGGCCGGAGAAAGTGCCGATCGAAACTGACAAGCGGTGAGTGAGATAGAGCGTGAATAAATAATATAGTTCCCGGTGAAGAAGAGGCCAAATCTCGTTACACACGAGACTCTTGCGGCGGCCATTTTGAAGTCAGGCCGTGTTATCCA